>NC_090830.1:43675340-43975340 GCF_028021215.1 Eschrichtius robustus | reverse complement strand
CTTATGATAAGTGTCTTTTTCTGTGTGACTTATTTCACTTAGAATCATCGTACCTAAATCCACTCATCATGCTGCTACTAGCCTTATGACGTTGATTTCATGGCTGAGTGATATTCCATTGTACATAAGGACCACACTTCTTTATCCATTTTTCTCTTTCCTGGGATATTTAAGGTGTAACGAAGTGGAGGTTCTTGTCAACAGAGCAGCCCTAAACTTTGGTGTGCTTGTGTCCTGCTGATTTTTAGTTTTCCCAATTTATACGCCCATGAGTGGAAGTGCCCTATGCTCTCTAAGCTGAGTTTTGTAAATGTTTCAGGACACACCGTACACTTCTCCAGAGTGGCTGTTTGCAATTTACATCCCTCCCATCAGCGTAGCAAGGCTCCCGTTTCTCCGTGGCCTGTCCTGCATTTCTGGTTTTGACACTTTATTCAGCATGGCCCTTTTGACCGATGGGAAGCGAGACTTCTTTGTAGCGCTGATTTGCCTTTCCAGGTTGCTTGGTTGGCCAAAAAGGGCGTATGCGTTTTTTCCTGAATATATTCAGGAAAAAACGCATACGCCCTTTTTGGCCAAGGGCATCATTGTCGAGGTTTTGCCGCTTTTCCTGTGCTTTAAAGGCGATTTCGAATCTGCCTCCTGAAATCTGTTTCCTGCAATTCTGCCTTGCTTTCAAATCCTCTTTGTTGCCTTCCCTCAATATATTTGTAGACGAGAGTTATCATTTATAAGTCTGCAGGTTTGTGAATTGCAGTGCCCCTGAGCTCCATTTTTCAACTCGCTCTCTTGGGAGCTGGCCGCAAAAGCGCAAGGTTTTCTTTAGGCCCTATTCTGCTTCCGGGCGGCAGACTGAGCCTGTGGTTAATTCTTCTTCCTGATGGGAAAATAGAGTGACCTGTGCCTGTCCCAACACCTAGATCTAGTCTCTCATTGGTTCCCCGTCTTCCCGTTCATCCTCAGTTCAAATTGCCACCTGTATGGAACAGTAGGTTAAAGGTGCTGATTCTCCAAGGAGGGAGATTGCTAGTAAAGCGGCTGGAACGGCGAACTCGAGCACAAGGAGATGAGAAATGAGGTGCGTTTTAGAAACCTTTCCCGATCACTCGGTGGACCATCTTCTGGGTTTCTCATGCATGTTTTCGATGTAGGAAGATGCCCTTGAACCTGGAGATTTGGGACCCATGGGATGGGTACCACACAGTATTACTTTAAAGCGTCTGCGTTTGCTCACCCAACCTCACCAAACCTCTCAGCCCCAAGAGTGTCCACCCTTATGTCTCAATCGGCTGCAGGTCTAGATATGGTCAATCGAGGTGGCATCACAGCCCCTGAACGAATTTTGTGAGAATTTCTCTCTCTTTCACTGTCTTTGTTTCACTGGTTTTTAAAATTAATTGAGTTTTATAATGGGGTTTAGCTGCTTTTCACTGCTGTGTTTATGTAGCTTTACACCCACTTGACTCACTTACAGAGAGATATCAATACATAAGTTTTAAGATTCTTACTAGTCAGATATATTCTTGGGCGGTGAATAGGGGGTGTTGAGTCCAGTTCCCTGAGCAAGGAGTAGGTCTTGTCTATTACATATTGGGTTTATGGAACGGTATCTGAGCTAATTTGAAACCCTTGTTTTATGCATCACCCCCACCTCACCTTTGCCGTTAGGCAGCCATAGTGTGTTTTCTAACCGTGTGATTCTGTACTGTTTTGTAATTCAGTTCAAGGGTAGTGGTTTTTACATTCCCTCTATAAGTTATATCTTATGATAAGTGTCTTTTTCTGTGTGACTTATTTCACTTAGAATCGTCGTACCTAAATCCACTCATCATGCTGCTACTAGCCTTATGACGTTGATTTCATGGCTGAGTGATATTCCATTGTACATAAGGACCACAACTTCTTTATCCATTTTTCTCTTTCCTGGGATATTTAAGGTGTAACGAAGTGGAGGTTCTTGTCAACAGAGCAGCCCTAAACTTTGGGGTGCTTGTGTCTTGCTGATTTTTAGTTTTCCCAATTTATACGCCCATGAGTGGAAGTGCCCTATGCTGTCTAAGCTGAGTTTTGTAAATGTTTCAGGACACACCGTACACTTCTCCAGAGTGGCTGTTGGCAATTTACATCCCACCCATCAGCGTAGCAAGGCTCCCGTTTCTCCGTGGCCTGTCCTGCATTTCTGGTTTTGACACTTATTCAGCATGGCCCTTTTGACCGATGGGAAGCGAGACTTCTTTGTAGCGCTGATTTGCCTTTCCAGGTTGCTTGGTTGGCCAAAAAGGGCGTATGCGTTTTTTCCTGAATATATTCAGGAAAAAACGCATACGCCCTTTTTGGCCAAGGGCATCATTGTCGAGGTTTTGCCGCTTTTCCTGTGCTTTAAAGTCGATTCGAATCTGCCTCCTGAAATCTGTTTCCTGCAATTCTGCCTTGCTTTCAAATCCTCTTTGTTGCCTTCCCTCAATATATTTGTAGACGAGAGTTATCATTTATAAATCTGCAGGTTTGTGAATTGCAGTGCCCCTGAGCTCCATTTTTCAACTCGCTCTCTTGGGACCTGGCCGCAAAAGCGCAGGATTGCTTTAGGCCCTATTCTGCTTCCGGGCGGCAGACTGAGCCTGTGCTTAAATCTTCTTCCTGATGGGAAAATAGAGTGACCTGGGCCTGTCCCAACACCTAGAGCTAGTCTCTCATTGGTTCCCCCTCTTCCCGTTCATCCTCAGGACAAATTGCCACCTGTATGGAACAGGAGGTTAAAGGTGCTGATTCTCCAAGGAGGGAGATTGCTAGTAAAGCGGCTGGAATGGCAAACTCGAGCACAAGGAGATGAGAAATGAGGTGCGTTTTAGAAACCTTTCCCGATCACTCGGTGGACCATCTTCTGGTTTCTCATGCATGTTTTCGATGTAGGAAGATGCCCTTGAACCTGGAGATTTGGGACCCATGGGATGGGTACCACACAGTATTACTTTAAAGCGTCTGCGTTTGCTCACCCAACCTCACCAAACCTCTCAGCCCCAAGAGTGTCCACCCTTATGTCTCAATCGGCTGCAGGTCTAGATATGGTCAATCGAGGTGGCATCACAGCCCCTGAACGAATTTTGTGAGAATTTCTCTCTCTTTCACTGTCTTTGTTTCACGGGTTTTTAAAATTAATTGAGTTTTATAATGGGGTTTAGCTGCTTTTCACTGCTGTGTTTATGCAGCTTTACACCCACTTGACTCACTTACAGGGAGATATCAATACATAGGTTTTAAGATTCTTACTAGTCAGATATACTCTTGGGCGGTGAATAGGGGGTGTTGAGTCCAGTTCCCTGAGCAAGGAGTAGGTCTTGTCTATTACATATTGGGTTTATGGAACGGTATCTGAGCTAATTTGAAACCCTTGTTTTATGCATCACCCCACCTCACCTTTCCCGTTAGGCAGCCATAGTGTGTTTTCTAACCGTGTGACTCTGTTCTGTTTTGTAATTCAGTTCAAGGGTAGCGGTTTTTACATTCCCTCTATAAGTGATATCTTATGATAAGTGTCTTTTTCTGTGTGACTTATTACACTTAGAATCGTCGTACCTAAATCCACTCATCATGCTGCTACTAGCCTTATGACGTTGATTTCATGGCTGAGTGATATTCTATTGTACATACGGACCACTACTTCTTTATCCATTTTTCTCTTTCCTGGGATATTTAAGGTGTAACGAAGTGGAGGTTCTTGTCAACAGAGCAGCCCTAAACTTTGGGTGCTTGTGTCTTGCTGATTTCTAGTTTTCCCAATGTATACACCCATGAGTGGAAGTGCCCTATGCTCTCTAAGCTGAGTTTTGTAAATGTTTCAGGACACACCGTACACTTCTCCAGAGTGGCTGTTGGCAATTTACATCCCGCCCATCAGCGTAGCAAGGCTCCCTTTTCTCCGTGGCCTGTCCTGCATTTCTGGTTTTGACACTTTATTCAGCATGGCCCTTTTGACCGATGGGAAGCGAGACTTCTTTGTAGCGCTGATTTGCCTTTCCAGGTTGCTTGGTTGGCCAAAAAGGGCGTATGCGTTTTTTCCTGAATATATTCAGGAAAAAACGCATACGCCCTTTTTGGCCAAGGGCATCATTGTCGAGGTTTTGCCGCTTTTCCTGTGCTTTAAAGGCGATTCGAATCTGCCTCCTGAAATCTGTTTCCTGCAATTCTGCCTTGCTTTCAAATCCTCTTTGTTGCCTTCCCTCAATATATTTGTAGACGAGAGTTATCATTTATAAGTCTGCAGTTATGTGAATTGCAGTGCCCCTGAGCTCCATTTTTCAACTCGCTCTCTTGGGAGCTGGCCGCAAAAGCGCAGGATTGCTTTAGGCCCTATTCTGCTTCCGGGCGGCAGACTGAGCCTGTGGTTAATTCTTCTTCCTGATGGGAAAATAGAGTGACCTGTGCCTGTCCCAACCCCTAGAGCTAGTCTCTCATTGGTTCCCCGTCTTCCCGTTCATCCTCAGTTCAAATTGCCACCTGTATGGAACAGGAGGTTAAAGGTGCTGATTCTCCAAGGAGGGAGATTGCTAGTAAAGCGGCTGGAATGACGAACTCGAGCACAAGGAGATGAGAAATGAGGTGCGTTTTAGAAACCTTTCCCGATCACTCGGTGGACCATCTTCTGGGTTTCTCATGCATGTTTTCGATGTAGGAAGATGCCCTTGAACCTGGAGATTTGGGACCCATGGGATGGGTACCACACAGTATTACTTTAAAGCGTCTGCGTTTGCTCACCCAACCTCACCAAACCTCTCAGCCCCAAGAGTGTCCACCCTTATGTCTCAATCGGCTGCAGGTCTAGATATGGTCAATCGAGGTGCATCACAGCCCCTGAACGAATTTTGTGAGAATTTCTCTCTCTTTCACTGTCTTTGTTTCACGGGATTTTAAAATTAATTGAGTTTTATAATGGGGTTTAGCTGCTTTTCACTGCTGTGTTTATGCAGCTTTACAACCACTTGACTCACTTACAGAGAGATATCAATACATAAGTTTTAAGATTCTTACTAGTCAGATATATTCTTGGGCGGTGAATAGGGGGTGTTGAGTCCAGTTCCCTGAGCAAGGAGTAGGTCTTGTCTATTACATATTGGGTTTATGGAACGGTATCTGAGCTAATTTGAAACCCTTGTTTTATGCATCACCCCACCTCACCTTTGCCGTTAGGCAGCCATAGTGTGTTTTCTAACCGTGTGACTCTGTTCTGTTTTGTAATGCAGTTCAAGGGTAGCGGTTTTTACATTCCCTCTATAAGTGATATCTTATGATAAGTGTCTTTTTCTGTGTGACTTATTTCACTTAGAATCATCGTACCTAAATCCACTCATCATGCTGCTACTAGCCTTATGACATTGATTTCATGGCTGAGTGATATTCCATTGTACATAAAGACCACAACTTCTTTATCCATTTTTCTCTTTCCTGGGATATTTAAGGTGTAACGAAGTGGAGGTTCTTGTCAACAGAGCAGCCCTAAACTTTGGTGTGCTTGTGTCCTGCTCATTTTTAGTTTTCCCAATTTATACGCCCATGAGTGGAAGTGCCCTATGCTCTCTAAGCTGAGTTTTGTAAATGTTTCAGGACACACCGTACACTTCTCCAGAGTGGCTGTTTGCAATTTACATCCCGCCCATCAGCGTAGCAAGGCTCCCGTTTCTCCGTGGCCTGTCCTGCATTTCTGGTTTTGACACTTTATTCAGCATGGCCCTTTTGACCGATGGGAAGCGAGACTTCTTTGTAGCGCTGATTTGCCTTTCCAGGTTGCTTGGTTGGCCAAAAAGGGCGTATGCGTTTTTTCCTGAATATATTCAGGAAAAAACGCATACGCCCTTTTTGGCCAAGGGCATCATTGTCGAGGTTTTGCCGCTTTTCCTGTGCTTTAAAGGCGATTCGAATCTGCCTCCTGAAATCTGTTTCCTGCAATTCTGCCTTGCTTTCAAATCCTCTTTGTTGCCTTCCCTCAATATATTTGTAGACGAGAGTTATCATTTATAAGTCTGCAGGTTTGTGAATTGCAGTGCCCCTGAGCTCCATTTTTCAACTCGCTCTCTTGGGAGCTGGCCGCAAAAGCGCAAGGTTTTCTTTAGGCCCTATTCTGCTTCCGGGCGGCAGACTGAGCCTGTGGTTAATTCTTCTTCCTGATGGGAAAATAGAGTGACCTGTGCCTGTCCCAACACCTAGAGCTAGTCTCTCATTGGTTCCCCGTCTTCCCATTCATCCTCAGTTCAAATTGCCACCTGTATGGAACAGGAGGTTAAAGGTGCTGATTCTCCAAGGAGGGAGATTGCTAGTAAAGCGGCTGGAATGGCGAACTCGAGCACAAGGAGATGAGAAATGAGGTGCGTTTTAGAAACCTTTCCCGATCACTCGGTGGACCATCTTCTGGGTTTCTCATGCATGTTTTCGATGTAGGAAGATGCCCTTGAACCTGGAGATTTGGGACCCATGGGATGGGTACCACACAGTATTACTTTAAAGCGTCTGCGTTTGCTCACCCAACCTCACCAAACCTCTCAGCCCCAAGAGTGTCCACCCTTATGTCTCAATCGGCTGCAGGTCTAGATATGCTCAATCGAGGTGGCATCACAGCCCCTGAACGAATTTTGTGAGAATTTCTCTCTCTTTCACTGTCTTTGTTTCACGGGTTTTTAAAATTAATTGAGTTTTATAATGGGGTTTAGCTGCTTTTCACTGCTGTGTTTATGCAGCTTTACACCCACTTGACTCACTTACAGAGAGATATCAATACATAAGTTTTAAGATTCTTACTAGTCAGATATATTCTTGGGCGGTGAATAGGGGGTGTTGAGTCCAGTTCCCTGAGCAAGGAGTAGGTCTTGTCTATTACATATTGGGTTTATGTAACGGTATCTGAGCTAATTTGAAACCCTTGTTTTATGCATCACCCCACCTCACCTTTGCCGTTAGGCAGCCATAGTGTGTTTTCTAACCGTGTGATTCTGTACTGTTTTGTAATTCAGTTCAAGGGTAGCGGTTTTTACATTCCCTCTATAAGTGATATCTTACGATAAGTGTCTTTTTCTGTGTGACTTATTTCACGTAGAATCGTCGTACCTAAATCCACTCATCATGCTGCTACTAGCCTTATGACGTCGATTTCATGGCTGAGTGATATTCCATTGTACATAAGGACCACAACTTCTTTATCCATTTTTCTCTTTCCTGGGATATTTAAGGTGTAACGAAGTGGAGGTTCTTGTCAACAGAGCAGCCCTAAACTTTGGGGTGCTTGTGTCTTGCTGATTTTTAGTTTTCCCAATTTATACGCCCATGAGTGGAAGTGCCCTATGCTGTCTAAGCTGAGTTTTGTAAATGTTTCAGGACACACCGTACACTTCTCCAGAGTGGCTGTTGGCAATTTACATCCCGCCCATCAGCGTAGCAAGGCTCCCGTTTCTCCGTGGCCTGTCCTGCATTTCTGGTTTTGACACTTATTCAGCATGGCCCTTTTGACCGATGGGAAGCGAGACTTCTTTGTAGCGCTGATTTGCCTTTCCAGGTTGCTTGGTTGGCCAAAAAGGGCGTATGCGTTTTTTCCTGAATATATTCAGGAAAAAACGCATACGCCCTTTTTGGCCAAGGGCATCATTGTCGAGGTTTTGCCGCTTTTCCTGTGCTTTAAAGGCGATTCGAATCTGCCTCCTGAAATCTGTTTCCTGCAATTCTGCCTTGCTTTCAAATCCTCTTTGTTGCCTTCCCTCAATATATTTGTAGACGAGAGTTATCATTTATAAGTCTGCAGGTATGTGAATTGCAGTGCCCCTGAGCTCCATTTTTCAACTCGCTCTCTTGGGAGCTGGCCGCAAAAGCGCAGGATTGCTTTAGGCCCTATTCTGCTTCCGGGCGGCAGACTGAGCCTGTGGTTAATTCTTCTTCCTGATGGGAAAATAGAGTGACCTGTGCCTGTCCCAACACCTAGAGCTAGTCTCTCATTGGTTCCCCGTCTTCCCGTTCATCCTCAGTTCAAATTGCCACCTGTATGGAACAGGAGGTTAAAGGTGCTGATTCTCCAAGGAGGGAGATTGCTAGTAAAGCGGCTGGAATGACGAACTCGAGCACAAGGAGATGAGAAATGAGGTGCGTTTTAGAAACCTTTCCCGATCACTCGGTGGACCATCTTCTGGGTTTCTCATGCATGTTTTCGATGTAGGAAGATGCCCTTGAACCTGGAGATTTGGGACCCATGGGATTTGTACCACACAGTATTACTTTAAAGCGTCTGCGTTTGCTCACCCAACCTCACCAAACCTCTCAGCCCCAAGAGTGTCCACCCTTATGTCTCAATCGGCTGCAGGTCTAGATATGGTCAATCGAGGTGGCATCACAGCCCCTGAACGAATTTTGTGAGAATTTCTCTCTCTTTCACTGTCTTTGTTTCACGGGATTTTAAAATTAATTGAGTTTTATAATGGGGTTTAGCTGCTTTTCACTGCTGTGTTTATGCAGCTTTACAACCACTTGACTCACTTACAGAGAGATATCAATACATAAGTTTTAAGATTCTTACTAGTCAGATATATTCTTGGGCGGTGAATAGGGTGTGTTGAGTCCAGTTCCCTGAGCAAGGAGTAGGTCTTGTCTATTACATATTGGGTTTATGGAACGGTATCTGAGCTAATTTGAAACCCTTGTTTTATGCATCACCCCACCTCACCTTTGCCGTTAGGCAGCCAGAGTGTGTTTTCTAACCGTGTGATTCTGTACTGTTTTGTAATTCAGTTCAAGGGTAGCGGTTTTTACATTCCCTCTATAAGTGATATCTTATGATAAGTGTCTTTTTCTGTGTGACTTATTTCACGTAGAATCGTCGTACCTAAATCCACTCATCATGCTGCTACTAGCCTTATGACGTTGATTTCATGGCTGAGTGATATTCCATTGTACATAAGGACCACAACTTCTTTATCCATTTTTCCCTTTCCTGGGATATTTAAGGTGTAACGAAGTGCAGGTTCTTGTCCACAGAGCAGCCCTAAACTTTGGGGTGCTTGTGTCCTGCTGATTTTTAGTTTTCCCAATTTATACGCCCATGAGTGGAAGTGCCCTATGCTCTCTAAGCTGAGTTTTGTAAATGTTTCAGGACACACCGTACACTTCTCCAGAGTGGCTGTTGGCAATTTACATCCCGCCCATCAGCGTAGCAAGGCTCCCGTTTCTCCGTGGCCTGTCCTGCATTTCTGGTTTTGACACTTTATTCAGCATGGCCCTTTTGACCGATGGGAAGCGAGACTTCTTTGTAGCGCTGATTTGCCTTTCCAGGTTGCTTGGTTGGCCAAAAAGGGCGTATGCGTTTTTTCCTGAATATATTCAGGAAAAAACGCATACGCCCTTTTTGGCCAAGGGCATCATTGTCGAGGTTTTGCCGCTTTTCCTGTGCTTTAAAGGCGATTCGAATCTGCCTCCTGAAATCTGTTTCCTGCAATTCTGCCTTGCTTTCAAATCCTCTTTGTTGCCTTCCCTCAATATATTTGTAGACGAGAGTTATCATTTATAAGTCTGCAGGTTTGTGAATTGCAGTGCCCCTGAGCTCCATTTTTCAACTCGCTCTCTTGGGAGCTGGCCGCAAAAGCGCAGGATTGCTTTAGGCCCTATTCTGCTTCCGGGCGGCAGACTGAGCCTGTGGTTAATTCTTCTTCCTGATGGGAAAATAGAGTGACCTGTGCCTGTCCCAACACCTAGAGCTAGTCTCTCATTGTTTCCCCGTCTTCCCGTTCATCCTCAGTTCAAATTGCCACCTGTATGGAACAGGAGGTTAAAGGTGCTGATTCTCCAAGGAGGGAGATTGCTAGTAAAGCGGCTGGAATGGCGAACTCGAGCACAAGGAGATGAGAAATGAGGTGCGTTTTAGAAACCTTTCCCGATCACTCGGTGGACCATCTTCTGGGTTTCTCATGCATGTTTTCGATGTAGGAAGATGCCCTTGAACCTGGAGATTTGGGACCCATGGGATGGGTACCACACAGTATTACTTTAAAGCGCCTGCGTTTGCTCACCCAACCTCACCAAACCTCTCAGCCCCAAGAGTGTCCACCCTTATGTCTCAATCGGCTGCAGGTCTAGATATGGTCAATCGAGGTGGCATCACAGCCCCTGAACGAATTTTGTGAGAATTTCTCTCTCTTTCACTGTCTTTGTTTCACGGGTTTTTAAAATTAATTGAGTTTTATAATGGGGTTTAGCTGCTTTTCACTGCTGTGTTTATGCAGCTTTACACCCACTTGACTCACTTACAGAGAGATATCAATACATAAGTTTTAAGATTCTTACTAGTCAGATATATTCTTGGGCGGTGAATAGGGGGTGTTGAGTCCAGTTCCCTGAGCAAGGAGTAGGTCTTGTCTATTACATATTGGGTTTATGGAACGGTATCTGAGCTAATTTGAAACCCTTGTTTTATGCATCACCCCACCTCACCTTTGCCGTTAGGCAGCCATAGTGTGTTTTCTAACCGTGTGATTCTGTACTGTTTTGTAATTCAGTTCAAGGGTAGCGGTTTTTACATTCCCTCTATAAGTGATATCTTACGATAAGTGTCTTTTTCTGTGTGACTTATTTCACGTAGAATCGTCGTACCTAAATCCACTCATCATGCTGCTACTAGCCTTATGATGTTGATTTCATGGCTGAGTGATATTCCATTGTACATAAGGACCACAACTTCTTTATCCATTTTTCCCTTTCCTGGGATATTTAAGGTGTAACGAAGTGCAGGTTCTTGTCCACAGAGCAGCCCTAAACTTTGGGGTGCTTGTGTCCTGCTGATTTTTAGTTTTCCCAATTTATACGCCCATGAGTGGAAGTGCCCTATGCTCTCTAAGCTGAGTTTTGTAAATGTTTCAGGACACACCGTACACTTCTCCAGAGTGGCTGTTGGCAATTTACATCCCGCCCATCAGCGTAGCAAGGCTCCCGTTTCTCCGTGGCCTGTCCTGCATTTCTGGTTTTGACACTTTATTCAGCATGGCCCTTTTGACCGATGGGAAGCGAGACTTCTTTGTAGCGCTGATTTGCCTTTCCAGGTTGCTTGGTTGGCCAAAAAGGGCGTATGCGTTTTTTCCTGAATATATTCAGGAAAAAACGCATACGCCCTTTTTGGCCAAGGGCATCATTGTCGAGGTTTTGCCGCTTTTCCTGTGCTTTAAAGGCGATTCGAATCTGCCTCCTGAAATCTGTTTCCTGCAATTCTGCCTTGCTTTCAAATCCTCTTTGTTGCCTTCCCTCAATATATTTGTAGACGAGAGTTATCATTTATAACTCTGCAGGTTTGTGAATTGCAGTGCCCCTGAGCTCCATTTTTCAACTCGCTCTCTTGGGAGCTGGCCGCAAAAGCGCAGGATTGCTTTAGGCCCTATTCTGCTTCCGGGCGGCAGACTGAGCCTGTGCTTAATTCTTCTTCCTGATGGGAAAATAGAGTGACCTGTGCCTGTCCCAACACCTAGAGCTAGTCTCTCATTGGTTCCCCCTCTTCCTGTTCATCCTCAGGACAAATTGCCACCTGTATGGAACAGGAGGTTAAAGGTGCTGATTCTCCAAGGAGGGAGATTGCTAGTAAAGCGGCTGGAATGGCGAACTCGAGCACAAGGAGAAGAGAAATGAGGTGCGTTTTAGAAACCTTTCCCGATCACTCGGTGGACCATCTTCTGGGTTTCTCATGCATGTTTTCGATGTAGGAAGATGCCCTTGAACCTGGAGATTTGGGACCCATGGGATGGGTACCACACAGTATTACTTTAAAGCGTCTGCGTTTGCTCACCCAACCTCACCAAACCTCTCAGCCCCAAGAGTGTCCACCCTTATGTCTCAATCAGCTGCAGGTCTAGATATGGTCAATCCAGGTGGCATCACAGCCCCTGAACGAATTTTGTAAGAATTTCTCTCTCTTTCACTGTCTTTGTTTCACGGGTTTTTAAAATTAATTGAGTTTTATAATGGGGTTTAGCTGCTTTTCACTGCTGTGTTTATGCAGCTTTACACCCACTTGACTCACTTACAGAGAGATATCAATACATAAGTTTTAAGATTCTTGCTAGTCAGATATATTCTTGGGCGGTGAATAGGGGGTGTTGAGTCCAGTTCCCTGAGCAAGGAGTAGGTCTTGTCTATTACGTATTGGGTTTATGGAACGGTATCTGAGCTAATTTGAAACCCTTGTTTTATGCATCACCCCACCTCACCTTTGCCGTTAGGCAGCCATAGTGTGTTTTCTAACCGTGTGACTCTGTTCTGTTTTGTAATTCAGTTCAAGGGTAGCGGTTTTTACATTCCCTCTATAAGTGATATCTTATGATAAGTGTCTTTTTCTGTGTGAATTATTTCACTTAGAATCGTCGTACCTAAATCCACTCATCATGCTGCTACTAGCCTTATGACGTTGATTTCATGGCTGAGTGATATTCCATTGTACATAAGGACCACAACTTCTTTATCCATTTTTCTCTTTCCTGGGATATTTAAGGTGTAACGAAGTGGAGGTTCTTGTCAACAGAGCAGCCCTAAACTTTGGGGTGCTTGTGTCTTGCTGATTTTTAGTTTTCCCAATTTATACGCCCATGAGTGGAAGTGCCCTATGCTCTCTAAGCTGAGTTTTGTAAATGTTTCAGGACACTCCGTACACTTCTCCAGAGTGGCTGTTGGCAATTTACATCCCGCCCATCAGCGTAGCAAGGCTCCCGTTTCTCCGTGGCCTGTCCTGCATTTCTGGTTTTGACACTTTATTCAGCATGGCCCTTTTGACCGATGGGAAGCGAGACTTCTTTGTAGCGCTGATTTGCCTTTCCAGGTTGCTTGGTTGGCCAAAAAGGGCGTATGCGTTTTTTCCTGAATATATTCAGGAAAAAACGCATACGCCCTTTTTGGCCAAGGGCATCATTGTCGAGGTTTTGCCGCTTTTCCTGTGCTTTAAAGGCGATTCGAATCTGCCTCCTGAAATCTGTTTCCTGCAATTCTGCCTTGCTTTCAAATCCTCTTTGTTGCCTTCCCTCAATATATTTGTAGACGAGAGTTATCATTTATAAGTCTGCAGGTATGTGAATTGCAGTGCCCCTGAGCTCCATTTTTCAACTCGCTCTCTTGGGAGCTGGCCGCAAAAGCGCAGGATTGCTTTAGGGCCTATTCTGCTTCCGGGCGGCAGACTGAGCCTGTGCTTAATTCTTCTTCCTGATGGGAAAATAGAGTGACCTGTGCCTGTCCCAACACCTAGAGCTAGTCTCTCATTGGTTCCCCCTCTTCCCGTTCATCCTCAGGACAAATTGCCACCTTTATGGAACAGGAGGTTAAAGGTGCTGATTCTCCAAAGAGGGAGATTGCTAGTAAAGCGGCTGGAATGGCGAACTCGAGCACAAGGAGATGAGAAATGAGGTGCGTTTTAGAAACCTTTCCCGATCACTCGATGTACCATCTTCTGGGTTTCTCATGCATGTTTTCGATGTAGGCAGATGCCCTTGAACCTGGAGATTTGGGACCCATGGGATGGGTACCACGCAGTATTACTTTAAAGGGTCTGCGTTTGCTCACCCAACCTCACCAGTCCTCTCAGCCCCAAGAGTGTCCAGCCTTATGTGTAACCCAGCCGTGGCTCTAGATATGGTCAATCCAGGTTGCTTCACTGCCCCTGAACGAACTTATTACTAATTTCTCTCTCTTTCATTGTATTTGTTCGGGTTTTTTTTGTAATTTATTTTTAGAATGGGGTTTAGCTGATTTTCACTGCTGTGTTTATGCTGCTTTACACCCATTTGACTCACTTACAGAGAGATATCAATACATAGGTTTTACGATTCTTATTAGTCAGATATATTCTTGTGCCTTGAATAAGGGGTGTTGAGTCCAGTTCACTGAGCAAGGTGTAGGTCTTGTCTATTACATATTCAGTTTATGGAACGGTATCTGAGCTAATTTGAAACCCTTGTTTTATGCATCACCCCACCTCACCTTTCCCGTTAGGCAGCCATAGTGTGTTTTCTAAACGTGTGACTCTGTTCTGTTTTGTAATTCAGTTCAAGTGTAGCTTTTTTTACATTCCCTGTATAAGTAATATCTTATGATAAGTGTCTTTTTCTGTGTGACTTATTTCACTTAGAAACATCGTGCCTAAATCCACTCATCATGCTGCTACTAGCCGTATGATATTGAGTTCATGGCTGAGTGATATTCCTTTGTACATAAGTACCACAACTTCTTTATCCATTTTTCTCTATCCTTGCATATTAAAGGTGTACTGAAGTGGAGGTTCTTGTAAACAGAGCAGCCCTAAACATTTGAGGGTGCCTGTGTCTTGTTGATTTTTATTTTTCCCATTTTATACGCCCATGAGTAGAAGTGTCCTATGCTCTCTAGCTGTGTTTTTTAGATGTTTAAGGAATCACCATACACTTCTCCTGTGTGGCCGTTGGCAAATTACATCCCGCCCATCAACCTAACATGGCTCCCTTTTCTCCCTGGCCTGTCCTGCATTTCTGTGTTTTACAGTCTTTTCGAATGGCTCTTTTGACCCCTGGGTATTGAGACTTCTTTTTAGTGCTCATTTGCATTTCCGGCTTGCTTGGTTGGCCAAAAAAGGCGTATGCGTTTTTTCCTGAATATATTCAGGAAAAAAGGTATACGCCCTCTTTGGCCAAGGGCATCATTGTCGACGTTTTACCGCTTTTCATGTGCTTTAAAGGCGATTCGAATCTACCTCCTGAAATTTGTTTCCTGCAATTCTGCCTTGCTTTCAAATCCTCTTTGTTGCCTTCCCTCAATATATTTGTAGACGAGAGTTATCATTTATAACTCTGCAGGTTTGTGAATTGCAGTGCCCCTGAGCTCCATTTTTCAACTCGCTCTCTTGGGAGCTGGCCGCAAAAGCGCAGGATTGCTTTAGGCCCTATTCTGCTTCCGGGCGGCAGACTGAGCCTGTGCTTAATTCTTCTTCCTGATGGGAAAATAGAGTGACCTGTGCCTGTCCCAACACCTAGAGCTAGTCTCTCATTGGTTCCCCCTCTTCCTGTTCATCCTCAGGACAAATTGCCACCTGTATGGAACAGGAGGTTAAAGGTGCTGATTCTCCAAGGAGGGAGATTGCTAGTAAAGCGGCTGGAATGGCGAACTCGAGCACAAGGAGAAGAGAAATGAGGTGCGTTTTAGAAACCTTTCCCGATCACTCGGTGGACCATCTTCTGGGTTTCTCATGCATGTTTTCGATGTAGGAAGATGCCCTTGAACCTGGAGATTTGGGACCCATGGGATGGGTACCACACAGTATTACTTTAAAGCGTCTGCGTTTGCTCACCCAACCTCACCAAACCTCTCAGCCCCAAGAGTGTCCACCCTTATGTCTCAATCAGCTGCAGGTCTAGATATGGTCAATCCAGGTGGCATCACAGCCCCTGAACGAATTTTGTAAGAATTTCTCTCTCTTTCACTGTCTTTGTTTCACGGGTTTTTAAAATTAATTGAGTTTTATAATGGGGTTTAGCTGCTTTTCACTGCTGTGTTTATGCAGCTTTACACCCACTTGACTCACTTACAGAGAGATATCAATACATAAGTTTTAAGATTCTTGCTAGTCAGATATATTCTTGGGCGGTGAATAGGGGGTGTTGAGTCCAGTTCCCTGAGCAAGGAGTAGGTCTTGTCTATTACGTATTGGGTTTATGGAACGGTATCTGAGCTAATTTGAAACCCTTGTTTTAGGCATCACCCCACCTCACCTTTGCCGTTAGGCAGCCATAGTGTGTTTTCTAACCGTGTGACTCTGTTCTGTTTTGTAATTCAGTTCAAGGGTAGCGGTTTTTACATTCCCTCTATAAGTGATATCTTATGATAAGTGTCTTTTTCTGTGTGAATTATTTCACTTAGAATCGTCGTACCTAAATCCACTCATCATGCTGCTACTAGCCTTATGACGTTGATTTCATGGCTGAGTGATATTCCATTGTACATAAGGACCACAACTTCTTTATCCATTTTTCTCTTTCCTGGGATATTTAAGGTGTAACGAAGTGGAGGTTCTTGTCAACAGAGCAGCCCTAAACTTTGGGGTGCTTGTGTCTTGCTGATTTTTAGTTTTCCCAATTTATACGCCCATGAGTGGAAGTGCCCTATGCTCTCTAAGCTGAGTTTTGTAAATGTTTCAGGACACTCCGTACACTTCTCCAGAGTGGCTGTTGGCAATTTACATCCCGCCCATCAGCGTAGCAAGGCTCCCGTTTCTCCGTGGCCTGTCCTGCATTTCTGGTTTTGACACTTTATTCAGCATGGCCCTTTTGACCGATGGGAAGCGAGACTTCTTTGTAGCGCTGATTTGCCTTTCCAGGTTGCTTGGTTGGCCAAAAAGGGCGTATGCGTTTTTTCCTGAATATATTCAGGAAAAAACGCATACGCCCTTTTTGGCCAAGGGCATCATTGTCGAGGTTTTGCCGCTTTTCCTGTGCTTTAAAGGCGATTCGAATCTGCCTCCTGAAATCTGTTTCCTGCAATTCTGCCTTGCTTTCAAATCCTCTTTGTTGCCTTCCCTCAATATATTTGTAGACGAGAGTTATCATTTATAAGTCTGCAGGTATGTGAATTGCAGTGCCCCTGAGCTCCATTTTTCAACTCGCTCTCTTGGGAGCTGGCCGCAAAAGCGCAGGATTGCTTTAGGGCCTATTCTGCTTCCGGGCGGCAGACTGAGCCTGTGCTTAATTCTTCTTCCTGATGGGAAAATAGAGTGACCTGTGCCTGTCCCAACACCTAGAGCTAGTCTCTCATTGGTTCCCCCTCTTCCCGTTCATCCTCAGGACAAATTGCCACCTGTATGGAACAGGAGGTTAAAGGTGCTGATTCTCCAAAGAGGGAGATTGCTAGTAAAGCGGCTGGAATGGCGAACTCGAGCACAAGGAGATGAGAAATGAGGTGCGTTTTAGAAACCTTTCCCGATCACTCGATGTACCATCTTCTGGGTTTCTCATGCATGTTTTCGATGTAGGCAGATGCCCTTGAACCTGGAGATTTGGGACCCATGGGATGGGTACCACGCAGTATTACTTTAAAGGGTCTGCGTTTGCTCACCCAACCTCACCAGTCCTCTCAGCCCCAAGAGTGTCCAGCCTTATGTGTAACCCAGCCGTGGCTCTAGATATGGTCAATCCAGGTTGCTTCACTGCCCCTGAACGAACTTATTACTAATTTCTCTCTCTTTCATTGTATTTGTTCGGGTTTTTTTTGTAATTTATTTTTAGAATGGGGTTTAGCTGATTTTCACTGCTGTGTTTATGCTGCTTTACACCCATTTGACTCACTTACAGAGAGATATCAATACATAGGTTTTACGATTCTTATTAGTCAGATATATTCTTGTGCCTTGAATAAGGGGTGTTGAGTCCAGTTCACTGAGCAAGGTGTAGGTCTTGTCTATTACATATTCAGTTTATGGAACGGTATCTGAGCTAATTTGAAACCCTTGTTTTATGCATCACCCCACCTCACCTTTCCCGTTAGGCAGCCATAGTGTGTTTTCTAAACGTGTGACTCTGTTCTGTTTTGTAATTCAGTTCAAGTGTAGCTTTTTTTACATTCCCTGTATAAGTAATATCTTATGATAAGTGTCTTTTTCTGTGTGACTTATTTCACTTAGAAACATCGTGCCTAAATCCACTCATCATGCTGCTACTAGCCGTATGATATTGAGTTCATGGCTGAGTGATATTCCTTTGTACATAAGTACCACAACTTCTTTATCCATTTTTCTCTATCCTTGCATATTAAAGGTGTACTGAAGTGGAGGTTCTTGTAAACAGAGCAGCCCTAAACATTTGAGGGTGCCTGTGTCTTGTTGATTTTTATTTTTCCCATTTTATACGCCCATGAGTAGAAGTGTCCTATGCTCTCTAGCTGTGTTTTTTAGATGTTTAAGGAATCACCATACACTTCTCCTGTGTGGCCGTTGGCAAATTACATCCCGCCCATCAACCTAACATGGCTCCCTTTTCTCCCTGGCCTGTCCTGCATTTCTGTGTTTTACAGTCTTTTCGAATGGCTCTTTTGACCCCTGGGTATTGAGACTTCTTTTTAGTGCTCATTTGCATTTCCGGCTTGCTTGGTTGGCCAAAAAAGGCGTATGCGTTTTTTCCTGAATATATTCAGGAAAAAAGGTATACGCCCTCTTTGGCCAAGGGCATCATTGTCGACGTTTTACCGCTTTTCATGTGCTTTAAAGGCGATTCGAATCTACCTCCTGAAATTTGTTTCCTGCAATTCTGCCTTGCTTTCAAATCCTCTTCGTTGCCTTCCCTCAATATGTTTTTGGACGAGAGTGATCATTTATAACTCTGCATGTTTGTGAATTGCAGTGCCCCTGAGCTCCATTTTTCAACTCGCTTTTTTGTGAGCTGGCTGCAAAACCGCAAGATTGCTTTAGGCCGTATACTGCTTCGGTGGGGCAGGCTGAGCCTGTGGTTAATTTTTCTTCTTGATGGGAAATTAGAGTGACCTGTGCCTGTCCGAACATCTAGGGCTTGTCTTTCATTGTTTCTCCTCCTTCCCCTTCATCCTCTGGACAAATTCCAAACTCTGTGCAACAGGATGTTGAAAGTGCTGACATCCTCAATTGTGGAGAATGTTAGGAAAGAGGCTGGAGGGGTGAACCCGACAACCAGGGGATTAGGAGATGAGGTGCCTTTTTCCAAAATCTTCCTGATCCAACCGTGTACCATCTTCTGGGTGTCACAGGCATGTTTTAGCTGTAGGAAAGGTCCCATGTATGTAAGGAGAACACCAGGGATTTTTTCAAATCAGTGTCTCCCTGAACCCCTATCTGGGGAGTTTTTAAGCTACTGGTACATGTATGTTCATTAAGGGACTGGGCTGTAGGCAGAGTCCGAACTTTAGAGGATTGAAGTCTTCATGGTCAGAAACGCTCACCATCGGCCTCCTTTAGCTTCCATTTTATCTGTAGTTGATAGATGATGTCGATATAGATATCTATTGTTTTTCAGATTATTTCCCCTTAGGGGTTATTACAAAATATTGAGTATAGTTCCCTGTGCTATACAGCAGTTCCTTGTTGATGATATATTTTATACATAGCAGTGTGTATATGTTAATCCGAAACTGTTAATTTATCCCCCTCCCAACTTTCCCCTTTGGTAATAAAAAAATACAAGATTTTATACTTCTCAGAAATCTAGGAGCTGAAAGAGAGGTATCATTTTCAATAGAAAATCATTCAAAACAAGATTGAAACTTCAGCCAAGATTAGTAGATCCACATCCTTGGAAAGAAATCACTGCATTTCTCTAATGTTGACCTGACAAATACGACAAACCCCTCCACTGAACTTGCTTATAATAAAGTGATGGAAATATCAAATGGAAGTGTTAGAAATACTTTATTTTACACGAGCCTTATACACTGCTCTATGTTAATTACAGTTTGGGTCACACATCTGTTCATTGAAGTTACAATATTTGGCTCACACATCTGTTCATTGAAGTTACAATGTTCTCAAATTCTGTTACTGATCCTGCAGAGTCGGCCCCAACAAGTGTCCCCCTGCCCAGTGTCATTGGAGCCAAGAGATCGAGACTGAGTTTGGTTCAGAAGCAAAGGAAAACTTTATATTTTGATCAGAGAATGGAGAGGTGAGAGCGTGCGCTCCCCCACGGGCTGTGGGCCGGGCTGCTCTGTAGGGATCCCGTCAGCGTCAGCGGGAGGGACGGGGCGGAGCTCTCGAGGGCCGGGTTGCCTGGAGCTCAGGCTCTATGTGGCGGAGTCTGCACGGGGCCCCGAGAGCTGAGGTGTCGGCCCAGCCATTTTGCACTAGGAAATCGGGTCTGAAGTGCCAGGTGTGGGACCTCTGCCTGTGGAAACCTAGGAACAAGTGAAATTAGAAAAAGCACAAAGGAAAAAAAGGTTAGACTTTATTTTATTGCCCAGATTCTATTTTTATCTCCCAGGAATTTTTAATGGGCTTTGCCGGTGACAAACCCCTCCTCTGCCTCTTGTCCCATTCCACATTCTTGTGGTGCTGAGGGTGCAGACACCTCTTCTGTAAATGCTTCGTGCTGAGTTGGGTGTCCTCATACCCGGGGGGAGGGGCAGGACTTCTCCCCAGCAGCCTCCAGGTGAGGTTGATTGTCCCCAGGCCTCCTCCCTCACTGCTCGTCTGCCTGAGCACCAGCGTTGGAAGTTTTATAGATTCTAATGACCTTTAAGGGTCCAGGAAAGAGATGCGCAGGGACGCTGGGGGGGGCGGTTTTACCCTGCTCCACATTGGTTCGGCCCCCTTAGGCTGACGGTTTCTGCCAGCCTAGATGTTCTTACCAGTAGTCTGCGCTTTCTTCAGTTAGGCCACTGAATTAACGTACAAACAGCACCAGGTGTCAGAGCCCTGCCTGCTCAACTCCCAGACAGTCCAGGGCCGGTGGTGATCCAGGACCATGACGGCCACTCAGTCACCGCCCTTTTGAAGTAACCAGGAGTACATCTGGTCTCATTGGCCGCCGTCACCGTGGTGTCTGTAGGCTTTTCTATGGTGGCAGCGTTATTTACGGGTCCCCTGCCAGGTTTATTAGCTTCGCTCTGGGTGCAGTAAGTCCTGCAAGCAATAGTCTGTTCTTTTGGGGCACACTCTTTTGGTTTTCTGAGAGAAGCTCCAGGTCAAGTGATGGTCACACGAGTCGTCATGGGGGCCTGTTGCCCCAGGTTGTCTCTCTGGAGGTTGGAGTTGGAGGGCCTCCTCACTCGAGGTCATTGTGCCCACGGAGCGATCCCTGCAACTTCAGGGCATGGTGGGTGGTTAGCATCACCAAGTGGCGTCCTTTACCCTTAGGAGGGAGCTGGCCTTGCAGGCTGCTCATTTCCAGGTTTTTAGATACCCCCAGTATCCTGGTCGGATGGGGTGGCTGGCCAATGCCTGGAGGGCATTCTTGCGTTGTTCCATTTCAAGTGGTCCCAGTTTTTGCACTAAAACTCCAAGGGCGATTCGCCTTCGACCAGGAATGTAAAGGTCAAAGGGTTTAGCTAAATTAGGGAGGTCCAGGGCAAGGGTCTGAATTGACTGCTCTTTCCATTCTTGAAAGGCCGCTTCTGGATTCTATTCAAAAGGATCATCATCTTTTCCTTTCAGTGTTTCATATAGAGCCCCAGGTATTAGACTGTAGTTAGGGATCCAGATGCAGCAAACCCCGGTCTCCCCAGGAACCCCTAAGCTGTCTTCTAGTTTTAGGAAGGGTGAGGCTGCAAATGGCTTCTTCCCTTTCCTGGGATGGGCTTCTCCGATCTTTGTGAGAATGAAGCCCAGGCAGGTCACCTTAGTCTGTGATATTTGAGCCTTTTTCTTGGACGCCTTCTATCTTTTATTGGCTAGGTAGTCCAGAGGCCTCCTTTGTAGGGCTGGCGATCAGAATGTCCTCTGCATATTTTTTTTAAATTTATTCATTTATTATTTATGGCTGTGTTGGGTCTTCGTTTCTGTGCGAGGGCTTTCTCTAGTTGCGGCAAGCGGGGGCCACTCTTCATCGCGGTGCGCGGGCCTCTCACTATCGCAGCCTCTCTTATTGTGGAGCACAGGCTCCAGACGCGCAGGCTCAGTAATTGTGGCTCACGGGCCTAGTTGCTCCGCGGCATATGGGTTCTTCTCAGACCAGGGTTCGAACCTGTGTCCCCTGCATTGGCAGGCAGATTCTCAACCACTGCACCACCAGGGAAGCCCAGAATGTCGTCTGCATATTGAAGGAGGGTTCACTTCTCCAGAGGTAGATCTTTTAGGGTTTTAGCTAACGTTTCCCCAAAGATGGTGTGGGAATTTTTGAACCCCTGGGGAAGGACGGCCAAGCAGTATTGTTTTTGTTGTATGTTGAGTCCTGCCACTCACAGCCAAAATTTCTTGTGACTCTGGGACTAATGGAATACAGAAGAAGGCATCATTGAAGTCTAATACAGAATACCATGTCCTGGTGGATGGTAGAATGACCAGCAGGGTGTAGGAATTAGGAACTACTGGATGTATATCCTCTGTGGCTTCACTGACTGTCTTGGCGTCCTTTACCAGGTCCCCAGAAGCCCACGGGGCTCTCATGGTCAGGCCCCTCCCAGGATATGGAGCTCACCTGTGCAGGTAGCCAGCAGCCCACGGGGCTCTCGTGGTTAGGCCCCTCCCAGGATATGGAGCTCACCTGTGCAGGTACCCAGCAGCCCACGGGGCTCTCATTGTCAGGCCTCTCCCAGGATATGGAGCTCACCTGGGCAGGTACCCAGCAGCTCACGGGGCTCTCGTGGGCAGGCCCCTCCCTGGATATGGAGCTCCCTTGGACAGGTACCCCGGCAGAGCTGGGCACACAGGAACCGTGCACATAGCCCTCATTGCAGAGCACCCCCAGCACATCTGTTGCTCAGAGCTGACACAGAGCACCTCAGAGCAGGGCTTGAACTAACAAACAGCAGCTCCGACATGTCTGTGACCCTAGGCTTCACTCTGTGCGGCCTCCCTCCACCTGGTCTTCCAGGGGCTTCCACTGCAGCCGGGGCACCAGGCCTCTGTCTCCACCCATCAACCCTCCTCTCCCTGACTCCTGGTTTCCTCTCGTTAGGAGAGGGTCTTCTTGAAGTTGTCTTCCACTCATGGACCAGATAAAATGATTAGAAAACAATCCAGGGCTGCCGCCCCTTGTCTATCCTGACTCTCGGGACCCTACACCTGTTCCTTGGATCTGGCCGGTGCAGCAAGGCCCATTATCTGCAACTCTGAGCCCCTGAGGGGCGAGGATTGGCTGACCTGGGCAGCCTGACCTGGCCGGCCAGCCCTTCCCAGGTGTGCCTGGGTTGAGGTCAATATAAACACCCCTCCAGGCAGCAAAAGCCTCTGCAGCTGTGCCTGACGCCATATTCTCTGCCCCGTCAGCAGTCTCGGGGTTGTGCTGGTGGGAGGGAGTAGGGCCTAGTGCTCTATGAGTGGCCCCGTGTGAGTGGGGCTCTGCTGGACTTTCTGCAGGAGTTGCCGGGCTGCCACCTGCTAAAGAAGAGGATGTGTCACCCATACCTGCTGCTGGAATTTCTCCCCGGGCAGAGGTGAGGAAGGAAAAAAGCAGTGGGGACCGGGACAGGAGGGGTACCTCAGGCAGGGAAATGGAAAGCTTCCAGAAGAGCGCCCGGGGCCAGGACCGTCCTGGCTGGCCTGCAGGCACCAAGTCGGCCTGCGTGCTGTCGCTGGTGTGACTCCAAGCCCTTTCCTCTAGGCTTTAAAGTCTTTGCATACATTCAGGTGTTTTACCTGGGAAGGGTGGAAAAAGTTCAGCAGCAGCTGGCCTGAGGCTCAGCTCACGTTTACTCAGAGACGCCTCCTCACGGTTCCCCAGCTTTGCAATGAGGACGCTCCTTGCGGGGGAGCTGCTGGCGGCATGGGAGACGATTCCCCACCTCTGACCAACTTCAGAACTGTTTACCACTGGAGCAAGTGCCCTGATAGGGTTTTCCTCTGTATGAACAGTGGGTTCTGTTTTTTTTTTTTTTCATTTTTGGTTCAAGGTAGGTTTTATTCCTCTTTTTGTATTTATAGATATAAGCATGGAAATAATTCATTCATATAAATACGTCTATGGGAAGGACAGAACTTCTTTTTCCTGTTTTATGTTTTTAAATATTTTTTTTTTTAATTTTTAAATTTTATTTTATTCATTTTTTTATACAGCAGGGTCTTATTGGTTATCTATTTTATACATATAAGTGTATATATGTCAATCCCAGGCTCGCAATTCATCCCACCACCACCACCCTTCCACTTTCCCCCCTTGGTGACCATACATTTGTTCTCTACATCTGTGTCTCTATTTCTGCCTTGCAAACCGGTTCATCTGTACCATTTTTCTAGTTTCCACATGTATGCGTTAATATACGATATTTGTTTTTCTTTTTCTGACTTACTTCACTCTGTATGACAGTCTCTAGATCTATCCACGTCTCTAGAAATGACCCAATTTCATTCCTTTTTATGGCTGAGTAATATTCCATTTTATATATGTACCACATATTTTCCATTTGTCTATCTATGGGCATTTAGATTGCTTCCATGACCTGGCTATTGTAAATAGTGCTGCAATGAACATTGTGGTGAATGTGTCTTTTTGAATTATGGTTTTCTCTGGGTATATGCCCAGTAGTGGGATTGCTGGGTCATATGGTAATTCTATTTTTAGTTTTTTAAGGAACCTCCATACTGTTCTCCATAGTGACTGTATCAATTTACATTCCCACAAATAGTGTAAGAGGGTTCCCTTTTCTCCACACCCTCTCCAGCATTTGTTGTTTGTAGATTTTCTGATGATGCCCATTCTAACTTGTGTGAGGTGATACCTCATTGTAGTTTTGGTTTATATTTCTCTAATAATTAGTGATGTTGAGCAGCTTTTCATGTGCTTCTTGGCCATCTGTATGTCTTCTTGGGACAAATGTCTGTTTACGTCATCTGCCCATTTTTGGATTGGGTTGTCTGTTTTTTTACTGTTGTTGTGCATGTGCTGTTTATATATATTGGAGATTAATCCTTTGTCCATTGATTCGTTTGCAAATATTTTCTCCCATTCTGAGGGTTGTCTTTTCGTCATCTTTGTAGTTTCCTTTGCTTTCCAAAAGCTTTTAGGTTTCATTTGATCCCATTTGTTTATTTTTGTTTTTTATTCCATTACTCTAGTAGGTGGATCAAAAAAGATCTTGCTGTGATTTATGTCAAAGAGTATTCTTCCTATGTTTTCCTCTAAGAGTTTTATAGTGTCCGGTCTAACATTTCGGTCTCTAATCCATTTTGAGTTTATTTTTTGTGTATGGTGTTAGGGAGTGTTCTAATTTCATTCTTTTACATGTAGCTGTCCATTTTTCCCAGCACCACTTATTGAAGAGACTGTCTTTTCTCCATTGTATATCCTTGCCTCCTTTGTCATAGATTAGTGGACCATAGGTCTGTAGGTTTGTCTCTGGGCTTTCTTTTTTTTTTTTTTTTTTTTCTTTTACATCTTTATTGGAGTATAATTGCTTTACAATTGTGTATTAGTTTCTGCTGTATGAAAAAGTGAATCAGCTATACGTATACATATAACACCATATCCCCTCCCTCTTGCACTTCCCTCTCACTCCCTTATCCCACCCCTTTAGGTGGTCACAAAGCACCGAGCTGATCTCCCTGTGCTATGTGGCTGCTTCCCAGTAGCTATCAATTTTACATTTGGTAGTGTATATATGTCCATACCACTCTCTCACTTTGTCCCAGCTTACCCTTCCCCCTCCCCATGTCCTCAAGTCCTTTCTCTACGTCTGTGTCCTTAATCCTTTCCTGCCCCTAGGTTCTTCATAAACATTTTTCTTTTAGATTCCATATATATGTGTTAGCATATGGTATTTGTTTTTCTCTTTCTGACTTACTTCACTCTGTAGGACAGACTCTAGATCCATCCACCTCACTACAAATAAATCAATTTCGTTTCTTTTTATGGCTGAATAATGTTCCATTGTATATATGTGCCACATCTTCTTTATCCAGTTATCTGTTGATGGACACTTAGGTTGCTTCCATGTCCTGGCTATTGTAAATAGAGCTACAATGAACATTGTGGTACATGACTCTTTTTGAATTATGGTTTTCTCAGGGTAAATATCCAGTAGTGGGATTGCTGGGTTGTACGGTTGTTCTATTTTTAGTTTTTAAGGAAACCCCATACCGTTCTCCCTAGTAGCTATATCAATTTACATTCCCACCAACAGTGCAAGAGGGTTCCCTTTTTTCCAATAAATGCCTCTCCAGCATTTATTGTTTGTAGATTTTTTGATGATGGCCATTCTGACTGATGTGAGGTGATATCTCACTGTAGTTTTGATTTGCATTTCTCTAATGATTAGTGATGTTCAGCATCCTTTCATGTGTTTGTTGGCAACCTGTAAATCTTCTTTGGATAAATGTCTATTTAGGTCTTCTGCCCATTTTTGGATTGGGTTGTTTGGTTTTGTGATATTGAGCTACAGGAGCTGCTTTTTGGAGATTAATCCTTTGCCATTTGCTTCATTTGAAAATATTTTCTCCCATTCTGATGGTTGTCTTTTCATCTTGCTTATGCTTTCCTTTGCTGTGCAAAAGATTTTAAGTTTCATTAGGTCCCATTTTTTTATTTTTGTTTTTATTTCCATTTCCCTAGGAGGTGGGTCAAAAAGGATCTTGCTGTGATTTATGTCATAGACTGTTCTGCTTAGGTTTTCCTCTAAGAGCTTTATAGTGGCTGGTCTTACATTTAGGTCTCTAATCCATTTTGAGTTTATTTTTGTGTATGGTGTTAGGGAGTGTTCTAATTTCATTCTTTTACATGTAGCTGTCCAGTTTTCCCCGCACCACCTACTGAAGACACTGTCTTTTCTCCATTGTATACCCTTGCCTCCTTTGTCATAGATTAGTTAACCATAGGTACGTGGGTTTATCTCTGTGCTTTCTATCCTGTTCTATTGATCTATATTTCTGTTTTTGTGTCAGTACCATATCATCTTGGTTACTGTAGCTTTGTAATATAGTCTGAAGTCTGGAAGTCTGATTCCTCCAGCTCATTTTTTTTCCCCTCAAGGCTGCTTTGGCTATCTGGGGTCTTTTGTGTCTCCCTACAAATTTTAAGATTTTTTTTTCTAGTTCTGTAGAAAATGCCAAAGGTATTTTGATAGGGATTGCATTGAATCTGTAGATTGCTTTGGGTAGTATAGTCATTTTCACAATATTGATTCTTCTAATCCAAGAACATGGTATATGTCTCCATCTGTTTATATCATCTTTGATTTCTTTCATCAGTGTCTTATAGTTTTCTGAGTCCAGGTCTTTTACTTCCTTAGGTAGGTTTATTCCTAGGTAGTTTATTCTTTTTGTTGCAGTGGTAATGGGATTGTTTCCTTAATTTCTCTTTCTGTTCTTTCATTGTTAGTGTATAGGAATGCAAAATATTTCTGTGCATTAATTTTGTATCCTGCAACTTTACCAAATTCATTGATTAGCTCCAGTGGTTTTCTGGTGGCATCTTTAGGATTCTCTATCTATGATATGATGTCATCTGCAAACAGTGACAATTTTACTTCTTCTTTTCCTTTTTGTATTCCTTTTATTTCTTTTTCTTCTCTGATTGCCATGGCTAGGACTTCCAAAACTATGTTGAATAGTAGTGGTGAGAGTGGACATCCTCGTCTTGTTCCTGATCTTAGAGGAAACGCTTTCACTTTTTCACCATTGAGAATGCTGTTCGCTGTGGGTTTGTCATATATGGCCTTTATAAGGTTGAGGTAGTTTCCCTCTATGCCCACACTCTGCAGAGTTTTTTATCATAAATGGATGTTGAATTTTCTCAAAATCTTTTCCTGCATCTATTGAGATGATCATATGGTTTTATTCTACAATTTGTTAATATGGTGTATCACATTGATTTGTGTATATTGAAGAATCCTTGCATCCCTGGGATAAACCCCACTTGATCATGGTGTATGATCCTTTTAACGTGTTGTTCGATTCTGTTTGCTAGTATTTTGTTGAGGATTTTTACATCTATATTCATCAGTGATATTGGTCTATAATTTACTTTCCTTGTAGTATCTTTGTCTGGTTTTGGTATCAGGGTGATGGTGGTCTCATAGAATGAGTTTGGGAGTGTTCCTTCCCCTGCAATTGTTTTGAAGAATTTGAGAAGGTTGGGCGCTAGCTCTTCTCTAAATATTTGATAGAATTCACCTGTGATGCCATCTGGTTCTGGACTTTTGTTTGTTGGAAGATTTTTAATCACAGTTTCAATTTCATTGCTTGTGATAGGTTTGTTCATATTCTCTATTTCTTCCTGATTCAGTCTTGGAAAGTTATCCCTTTCTAAGAATTTGTCCATTTCTTCCAGGTTGTCCATTTTATTGGCATAGAGTTGCTTGTAGTAGTCTCTTAGGATGCTTTGTATTCCTGTGGTGTCTGTTGTAACTTCTCATTTTTCGCTTCTAATTTTGTTGATTTGAGTCCTCTCCCTCTTTTTCTTGGGTCTGGCTAAAGGCTTATCATTTTTGTTGATCTTCTCAAAGAACCAGCTTTTAGTTTTATTGATCTTTGCTTTCATTTTCTTTGTTTCTATTCCATTTATTTCTGCTCTGATCTTTATGATTCCTTTCCTTCTACTAACTTTGGGTTTTGTTCTTCTTTCTCTAGTTCCTCTAGGTGTAAGGTTAGATTGTTTATTTGAGATTTTTCTTGTTTCTTGAGGTAGGCTTGTATTGCTATAAACTTCCCTCTTAGAACTGCTTTTGCTGCATCCCATAGGTTTTGGATCATCGTGTTTTTGTTGTCATTTGTCTCTAGGTAGTTTTTGATTTCCTCTTTTATTCTTCAGTGATCTCTTGGTTATTTAGTAACGTATTGTTTAGCCTCCATGTTTTTTGTTTTTTACGGATTTTTCCCTGTAATTGATTTCTAATCTCATAGCATTGTGGTCGGAACAGCTGCTTGATATGATTTCAGTTTTCTTTAATTTACTGAGGCTTTTTTGTGACCCGAGATGTGATCTATCCTGGAGAATGTTCCGTGTGCAGTTGAGAAGAACGTGTAATCTGCTGTTTTTGGATGGAATGTCCTATAAATATCAGTTAACTCTATCTGGTCTATTGTGTCATTTAAAGCTTGTGTTTCCTTATTAATTTTCTTTCTGGATGATCTCCACTGGTGTAAGTGAGCTGTTAAAGTCCCCCGCTATTATTGTGTTACTGTCAATGTCCTCTTTTATAGCTGTTAGCAGTTGCCTTATATATTGAGGTGCTCCTATGTTGGGTACATATATATTTATAATTGTTATATCTTCTTCTTGGATTGATCCCTTGACCGTTATATAGTGTCTTTCCTTGTCTCTTGTAACATTCTTTATTTTAAAGTCTATTTTATCTGATATGAGTATTGCTACTCCAGCTTTCTTTTGATTTTCATTTGCATAGAATATATTTTTCCATAGCCTCACTTTCAGTCTGTATGTGTCCCTAGGTCTGAAATGGGTCTCTTGTAGACAGCATATATATAGGTCTTGTTTTTGTATCCATTCAGAGAGGCTGTATCTTTTGGTTGGAACATTTAGTCCATTCATGTTTAAGGTAATTATTGATATGTATATTACTATTTTCTTAATTGTTACGGGTTTGTCTTGTTGGGTCCTTTTCTCCTCCTGTGTTTCCCACTTAGAGAATTTCCTTTAGCATTTGGTGTAGAGCTGGTTTCATGGTGCTGAATTCTCTTAGCTTTTGCTTGTCTGTAGGACTTTTGATTTCTCTGTGAAATCTGAAAGAGATCCTTGCTGGATGGAGTACTCTTGGTTGTCGGTTCTTCCCTTTCATCACTTTAAATTTATCATGCCACTCCCTTCTGGCTTGTAGATTTTCTGCTGAGAAATCAGCTGTTATGGGAATTCCCTTTTATGTTATTTGTCATTTTTCCCTTGTTGCTTTCAATAATTTTTCTTTGTCTTTAATTTTTGTCAATTTGGTTACTATGTGTCTTGGCATTTTTCTCCTTTGATTTATCCTGCCTGGGACTCTCTGCGCTTCCTGGACTTGGGTGGCTATTTCTTTTCCCATGCTAGGGAAGTTTTTGACTATAATCTCTTCAAATATATTCTTGCGTCCTTTCTCTCTCTCTTCTCCTTCTGGGACCCCTATAATGTGAATGTTGTTGCATTTAATGTTGTCCCAGAGGACTCTTAGGGTGTCTTCATTTATTTTCATTATTTTTCTTTATTCTGTTCCATGGCAGTGATTTCCACCTTTCTGTCTTCCAGGTCACTTATCCATTCTTCTGCCACAGTTATTCTGCTACTGATTCCTTCTAGTGTATTTTTCATTTCAGTTATTATATTATTCACCTCTGTTTGTTTGTTCTTTAATTCTTCTAGGTGTGTGTTCCTTAATTCTTCTAGGTCTTTGTTAAGCATTTCTTGCATCTTCTCGATCTTTGCCCCCATTCTTTTTTTTTTTTTTAATTTTTTTTTTACGTTTTTTTTAAACATCTTTATTGAAGTATAATTGCTTCACAATGGTGTGTTAGTTTCTGCTTTATAACAATGTGAATCAGCTACACATATACACACGTTCCAATATCTCCTCCCTCCCACATCTCCCTCCCTCCCACCCTCCCCATCCCACCCCCGCAGGCGGTCACAAAGCACCGAGCTGATCTCCCTGTGCTATGTGGCTGCTTCCCACTAGCCATCTATTTTACATTTGGTAGTGTATATATGTCCATGACACTCTGTCACCCTGTCACATCTCACCCCTCCCCCTCCCCATATCCTCAAGTCCATTCTTTAGTAGGTCTGTGTCTTTATTCCCATCTTGCCACTAGGTTCTTCATGACCTTTTTTTCCCCTTAGATTCCATATATATGTGTTAGCATACTGTATTTGTTTTTCTCTTTCTGACTTACTTCACTCTGTATGACAGACTCTAACTCCATCCACTTCATTACAAATACCTCCATTTCATTTCTTTTTATGGCTGAGTAATATTCCATTGTATATATGTGCCACATCTTCTTTATCCATTCATCCGATGATGGACACTTAGGTTGCTTCCATGTCCTGGCTATTGTAAATAGAGCTGCAATGAACATTTTGGTACATGACTCTTTTTGAATTATGGTTTTCTCAGGGTATATGCCCAGTAGTGCGATTGCTGGGTCGTATGGTAGTTCTATTTTTAGTTTTTTAAGGAACCTCCATACTGTTCTCCATAGTGGCTGTATCAATTTACATTCCCACCAACAGTGCAAGAGTGTTCCCTTTTCTCCACAACCTCTCCAGCATTTATTGTTTCTAGATTTTTTGATGATGGCCATTCTGACCGGTGTGAGATGATACCTCATTGTAGTTTTGATTTGCATTTCTCTAATGTTTAATGATGTTGAGCATTCTTTCATGTGTCTGTTGGCCATTTGTATATCTTCTTTGGAGAAATGTCTATTTAGGTCTTCTGCCCATTTTTGGATTGGGTTGTTTGTTTTTTTGTTATTGAGCTGCATGAGCTGCTTGTAAATCTTGGAGATTAATCCTTTGTCATTTGCTTCATTTGCAAATATTTTCTCCCATTATGAGGGTTGTCTTTTGGTCTTGTTTATGGTTTCCTTTGCTGTGCAAAAGCTTGTAAGTTTCATTAGGTCCCATTTGTTTATTTGTGTGTTTATTTCCATTTCTCTAGGACCTGGGTCAAAAAGGATCTTGCTGTGATGTATGTCATAGAGTGTTCTGCCTATGTTTTCCTCTAAGAGTTTGATAGTGTCTGGCTTTACACTTAGGTCTTTAATCCATTTTGAGTTTATTTTTGTGTATGGTGTCAGGGAGTGTTCTAATTTCATACTTTTACATGTACATGTCCAATTTTCCCAGCACCACTTATTGAAGAGGCTGTCTTTTCTCCACTGTATATGCTTGCCTCCTTTATCAAAGATAAGGTGACCATATGTGCGTGGGTTAATCTCTGGGCTTTCTATCCTGTTCCATTGATCTATATTTCTGTTTTTGTGCCAGTACCAAACTGTCTTGATTACTGTAGCTTTGTAATATAGTCTGAAGTCAGGGAGCCTGATTCCTCCAGCTCCATTTTTCATTCTCAAGATTGCTTTGGCTATTCGGGGTCTTTTGTGCCTCCATGCAAATTGTGAAATTTTTTGTTCTAGTTCTGTGAAAAATGCCAGTGGTAATTTGATAGGGATTGCATTGAATCTGTAGATTGCTTTGGGTAGTAGAGTCATTTTCACAATGTTGATTCTTCCAATCCAAGAACATGGTATCTCTCTCCATCTATTTGTATCATCTTTAATTTCTTTCATCAGTGTCCTATAATTTTCTGCATACAGGTCTTTTGTCTCCTTAGGTAGGTTTATTCCTAGATATTTTATTCTTTTTGTTTTTGCCTCCATTCTTTTGCCAAGGTCTTGGATCATCTTCACTATCTTTATTCTGATTCTTTTTCTGGAAGGTTCCCTATCTCCGCCTCATTTCGTTTTTTTTCTGGCGCGCTATCTTGTTCCTTGATCTGGTATAAAGTCCTCTGCCTTTTCATTTTGTCTATCTTTCTGTGAATGTGGTTTTCCTTCCACAGGCTTCAGAATTGTAGTTCTTCTTGCTTCTGCTGTCTGCTCTCCAGTGGATGAGTCTATCTTAGAGGCTTGTGCAAGCTTCCTGATGGGAGGGACTGGTGGTGGGTAGAGCTGGGTGTTGCTTTGGTGGGCAGAGCTTTAATCCGCTTGTCTGCGGATTAAATAAAACTTTAATAAAAAGTTTAATCCGCTTGTCTGCTGATCCATGGGGCTGGGTTCCCTCCCTGTTGGTTGTTTGGCCTGAGGCGACCCAGCACTGGAGCCTACATTGCTCTTGGTGGGGCTAATGGCGGACTCTGGGAGGGCTCACACCAAGGAGTATTTCCCAGAACTTCTGCTGCCAGTGTCGTTGTCCTCATGGTGAGCCACAACCACAGCCACCACCTGCCTCTGCAGGAGACCCTCTAAAACTATCAGGTAGTTCTGGTCATTCTCCTACGGGGTCACTGCTCCTTCCCCTGGGCCCTGATGTGCACACTACTTTGTGTGTGTCCTCCAAGAGTGGAGTATCTGAGTGGAGTTGAGACTCTGAGACTCTGCGTGGAGTCGCACAGACTCTGGGTCCTGTGAAGCTTCGATGTTTTGTGGTTCTAGAAATCCTATAGGAGACGGTCCACAGCAGGTGAAGCTAATGCTCTCAGTAGAGGTGATGAAGCCAAAGATCTGCAGTTCCAACTAGAGGTGCCGCTGTACATACAGGACAAAATCATCTCGTGTGAATGTAGTTCAGGCATGTTTAAGAAGAATGGAGCCATGTTAATGCCTACCATATTCTATCTTGAGCCTCTCCTCAGGGACCCCCTCCTCAGTTCCTGAGGCTCCTGTAAGTCATGTAAAGGGGACTGGAGAGTGGGCTCTGTCCAGTCTGAGCCCTGAGTTACCCTGTGTGTATCTTAGGATACTTTGTATTTCTGTGGTGTCTGTTGTAACATCATCTCTTTCATTTCAGATTTATTTGGGCCCTTTCTTTTTTTTAAAAAAAAAACATACTATTGTTGTCTTTTATTCTTTACAGAAGTGTAATAAGTGTTTGATCTACTATCCTCACTCTATGTATACTTTTTGCAGTGAGATTTTTACTTTACTTTGTTTTCTTGCTACTATCAATAATTAGTGAGACTTCCTTTAAGCTATCTTCAACATTGCTTATAAAGCTGCTTTATTAGTGATGACAGAGCCTTAATGGAAGTCATGTTCTGGTTGTAAAGTAGAATGCAATGTGCCAGCAAAAGCCCCTTAAGTTTACTCATTACTTCTTGTTCTTTTTTTAATTTAATTTTTATTTTTTATCAGAGCAAATTTTATTAAAATGTTTTGTTTCCTCTAGGTGTGCAAGATGTGGTTCTTTTAAAAATATACATATATCTATTCTTCTTTGGATCATTTTCCCATGTAGGTTATGACACAATGTTGAGTAATCTTCTCTTGGTATTACGTAGGTCTTTGGTGATTACATATTTCACATGTGTTTCTATATCTATGTTAACCCCAATATCCTAATGTATCCAATCCTCACACCTTTCCATTTGGTGAAACATAAGTTTCTTTAATGAATCTGTGATTGCATTTCTCTGTGGAAATATCTTCATTGGTATCAATTTTTAGCTAAGACCTATAAGTGATATTATAGGATATGTGTCTTTTGTTTTCTGACTTAGTACAATTTGCCTGATTACCTCAAGAATCATACATGGTGCTGCAAATGGCATTGTTTCATTTTTTTCCCTGGCTAATATTCCATCTGTACATGAACCAGTTCTTCTTTGGCCACGCAACTCTTGATGGACTTTTTGGTTGCATCCATGTCTTGGCTATTGTAATACTGCTGCAATGCACATTTGCTTGCCTGTGTCTTTCCAGATCTATCTTCCTATGTTATAGGCCAAGGAGTGGGCTTGCTGTATCATATGGTAGCTCAGTGTGTACGTTTTAAAGGCACCACCATTCAGTTCTCATTAGTGGCTCTTTCCAGGTTACGTCCAACTTAAAGTTGAGGGTATGCATTTCTCCACAACACCTTCAGTATTTATTGTTAGTAGTTTTATTGCTGATGGTTATTCTGACAGGTACGAGCTGAGACCTCTTTGTGGTTGAACTTGCATGTGCCCCATAATCTGTTGAAATTGAGCTTTGAAGCATGTCCTTTTTATTTATCAAACTGTGATTACAGCTTAGTTCTTCAAAGTGTTTACTTAAAGTATGTGTCACATTTTGAAATTTTTTGGCCATTACCTCCCTCAAGACATTTTGAGGGCAGTTTTCATTTACAGCCCTGCAGTACTTGTTCATATGAAGTGACCATTAGCACAGGCTTTAAGGCTGCTTTTGCAGGTAACGGCCAGAAGGCGGCAGCCTTTCTATGTTCCCCACTCTGGTAACTAGGGAAAAACACCTTCCGGCCACTGGTGGCCCTCGGTTATAAATTAGAGTGCAATGTGCCCGGATAAACCCACAAATGCTGATGTCTCCTTACTTTTGTTTTGTTTTTTAGATTTAATTTATAATTATTATTGGAGTAATATTCCATTGTGTACATGGACCACTTCGTCTTGGTGCATTCCTCGGTTGATGGACATTTTTGTTGCTTCCAAGTGTTGGCTATGGTAAATAGTGCTGGAGTGCCGGATTGCCAGCCTGTGACTTTATGATTTTCATTTTCTCAGGTGATAGGCCCAGCAGTGGTTGTGACTGATGGACTGGTAGCTCAATGTTTCCCTTTTCAAAGCACCTACATTGTGTTTTCATTAGTGGCTCTTTACATGCCCCCCCTCACAACCGAGGGTACGCATTTCTCCACACTCCCTTCAGCATTTATTTTTTGCAACATTTTTCCTAATGGCCATTCTGACTGCTGTGAGCTGATAGGTTTTTGTAATATGGGTATTCATGTCATTAAAATTTCTAAAATTCATCAGTTTTCCACACCTTTTTTTCTGTTAAAAAAAAAAAAAAAGAAAAAATTGTGAATACAATATACCTCTTGAAAGTGTCTTCTTGAAACGTTGCCCTCATTTGAATTTTTTGGTCAATTTTCAACCCCAGGATTTTTGTGTAGGGTAGGTGTCATTTACAGGCCTGCGGTTATCTGAATACTTAGTGACCTTAAGCAATGGGTTTAAAGCTTCTGTTGTGGGAAACGGCTACAATGAGGTAGCATTTCTCCATTCCCAAATCTGGGTACTAGGGCAAGAGCCTTTCTGGAAGTCGTGTTCCTAGGTTGTAAATTAGAATGGAATGTGCCAGGAGATAGCCCCATATGTTTATGTCTCATTACTTCTTCTTGGTTTTTTAAATTTTTAAAATCGGGGTTAAGATTAGAATATTGTTTGTCCTAAGTGTACACAGTCTGGTTCATTTATACATTATATACGTCTATTCATGTACAGATCCTCTTCCCATGTAAAATATTACAGAGTGTTCCGTAGACCCCCCTTAATATATGGTCTGGCTTTTTGATAAATGTATATAATATGTATTTATATATGTATAGTAACACTAATCTACATTTATCCATTGCCCCCACCTTTCCTTATACATGAGCAGAGTTTGATTTCTAAGCACGTGAGTGTCTTTCTCTTTGGAAATCTGTTCATTTCTGTCAGTTATTAGATAATCCCATAAGTGATAACATAGGGTATAGCTCTTTTGCTTTGCGACCTACCTCATGTTTAGAGATTATCTCCAGGCTCATCTATGGTGCCTCAAAGAGCAGTGCTTCATTGTTTTCCATGGCTTATATTCCATTGTGTACATGGATCACTTCTTCTTGGTGCATTCCTCTGTTGATGGACAGGTTTGTTGCTTCCAAGTGTTGCCTATGGTAAATATTGCTGGAGTGCAGGATTGCCAGCCTCTGATTTTTGATTTTCATTTTCTCAGGTGATAGACCCAGCAGTGGGTATGATTGATTGACTGCTATGGTAGCTCAACGTTTACCTTTTCAAAGCACCTCAATTGTGCTTTCATTAGTGGCTCTTACCACGTCCCCCTTAGAATCGAGGGTACGCATTTCTCCACAATCACGTCAGCATTTATTGTTTGCAGCATTTTTGTTGATGGCCATTCTGACTGGTGTGAGCTGATAGGTTTTTGTAATTTGGGTTTACATGCCTGTAAAAATTCCTACAATTCATCATTTTTCCACGCCTTTTTCTTTTCTGTTTAAAGAAAAAAGAAAAAAAGTGTGAGTATAATATACCTCTCCAAATTTTCTTTTTGGAAGGTTGCACTCTAGAATTTATTGGTCGATTTTCGACCTCAGTATTTTTTGGAAGGCAGGTGTCATTTACAGAACTGCAATTGGTGAATATTTAGTGACCTTTGGCAGTGGGTTTAAAGCTGCTGTTGTGGGAAACGGCCACAAGAATGCAGCATTTCTCCATTCCCGAATCTGGGTACTAGGGCAGCAGAGCCGTTCTGGAAGTCGTTTGCCTAGGTTGTAAATTTGCATGGAATGTGCCAGGAAAACCCCCCATAAGTTTATGTCTCATTACTCCTAGTTCGTTGTTTAAATTTTTTCAATTGGGGTAATGGTTAGAATGTTGCTTGTCCAAGGTGTACACACTCTGGTTCATCTACATATTCTATATACTTATTTATGTAGAGATCCTCTTCCCCTGTAAATTATAACAGTGTTCCGTAAACCTTCCTTGCTATAGGGTCGGTCTTTTTGATATATGTATATAATATGTATTTGTATACATATGGTAACGCTAATCTTCATTTATCCATCCCCCCCACCTTTCCTTTTAGATAAGCATAGTTTTTTTTTTTTTAAATAAGTCTGTGATTGACTTTCTTTGTGGAAATATGTTCATTTGTGTCCGTTATTAGATAACGCCTATAAGTGATATCATAGGATATAGGACTTTTGCTTTCCGACTTACCTCATGTTCTGTGATTATCTCCAAGATCATCTATGGTGCCTCAAAGAGCAGTGTTTCACTGTTTTCCATGCCTAGTATTCATTGCCTACATGGACCACTTTTTCTTTATCCTTTCATCTGTTGATGGACATTTTGGTTGCTTCACTGTCTTGTCTATTTTGAATAAGGCTGCAGTGCAGCTTTTGCAACCCGAGTATTCTTCATTCTGGTCTTCTCAGGTGAGAGGCCCATTGGTGATCCTGCTGGATTGAAAGGTACCTCAGTTTTTCCTTTTCAACGCAGCTCCTTTCTGTTCGCATTATTAGCATTTAACCCTTTTACATCTCACCAGCAGCTACAGGGTACACAGATCTCTAAAACCTCTTCAGCATTTATTGTTTGTAGACTTTTTGCCAATGGTCAGTCGACTGGTGTGAGTTGAAAACTTTTTGTAGATTAGATTGCATGAGTCTAATACTTCCTGAGGTGGAACTTTTATCCATTTTCCTTTCTTTAAAAAGAGAGTGAGTAAAACTTACCTCTTTATACTATCTTGAAAATCCTGCGTGTTTTGAATTTTTTTTTATCCATTCCCTACCTCAGCACACTTTTTTAGGGCAGGTGTCCTTTACAGCCCTGAGTCCTTGTGAATGGTAAGTGACCATTAGCTGTGGGTTAAAAGCTGCTCTTGCGGGAATCGGCCACAAGGCGGCAGCATTTCTCCTTTACCAAATCTGGTTACTAGGGCAACAGAGCCTTACTGGAAGTGGTGTTCTAGGTTGTAAATTAGAATGGAATGTGCGAGGAAAAAGCCCTTTAAGTTTATGTCTCATTACTTCTTGTTGGTGTTTTTAAATTAATTTTTATTTTTCATCACAGCAAACTTGATTACAATGTTTTCTTTGTTCTAGGTGTGCAAGATGTGGTTCTTTCACACATATGCATATATCTATTCTTCTTCGGATCCTTTTCCCATGTCTGTTATGACACAATGTTGAGTAGTCTCCTCTTGGTATTGCGTAGGTCTTTGGTGATTATATATTTCACATGTGTTTGTATCTCTCTGTTAACCTCAATATGGTAATGTATCCAATCCTCACACCTTTCCATTTGGTGAACCATAAGTTTTTTTAATGAAGCTATGATAGTGTTTCTCTGTGGAAATATCTTTGTTTGTATCATTTTTTAGGTAACACCTATATGTGATATGATAGGATATGGGTCTTTCGCTTTCTCACTTACTCCAAGTGGCGTGATTACATCTAGACTCATCTATGGTGCTGCAAATGGCATTGTTTCATTTTTTCACAAGCTCATATTCCATCTGTACATGTAGCAGTTCTTCTTTGTCCGCCCATCTGTCGGTGGACTTTCTGGTTACTTCCATATCTTGGCTATGGGAATACTATGCAATGCAGATTTGCGTACCTGTGTCCTTCCAATTCTGTCTTCTTAGTTTATAGGTCCAGGAATAGGTCTGCTGGATGCTATGGTAGCTCAATGTTTACCTTTTAAAGGCACCTCTATTCTGTTCTCTTTAGTGGCTCTTTCCAGGTTACGTCCCACATAAAGTTGAGGGTATGCATTTCTTCCCAGCACCTTCAGCATTTATTCTTTGTAGTTTTTGCTGATGGTTATTCTGAGTGGTGTGAGCTGATACCTCTTTGTGGTTGAATTTGCATGTGTCTCATAATGCGTTGAAATTGAGCTTTTAGACATGTCCTTTTTATTTTTCCAGCTGTGATTAGAGCTTATTTCTTCAAAGTGTTTTCTTAAAGTATGTATCACCATTTGAAATATTTTGGCCATTATCTCCCTCAAGATATTTTGAGGGCAGGTTTCATTTACAGCCCTGCAGCACTTGTTCATATGAAGTGACCATTAGCTCAGGCTTTAAACCTGCTTTTGCAGGTAACGGCCAGAGAGTGGCAGCCTTTCTACGTTCCCCATGCTGGTACCAGGGAAACAGACCTACCGGCCAGTGGTGTTCTTCGGTTATAAACTAGAGTGCAATGTGCCCGGATAAACCCACAAATGTTGATGTCTCCTTGCTTTTGTTTGTTTTTAAATTTAATTTATATTTATTATTAGAGTAATATTCCATTGTGTACGTGGACCACTTCTTCTTGGTGCATTCCTCGGTTGATGGACATTTTCATTGCTTCCAAGTGCTGGCTATGGTAAATCTTGCTGGCGTACAGGTTTGCCAGCCTGTGACTTTTTGATTCTCATTTTCTCAGGTGATAGGCCAAGCAGTGGTTGTGATTGATTGACTGGTAGCTCAATGTTTCCCTGTTCAAAGCGCCTACATTGTGTTTTCATTAGTGGCTCTTTACATGCCCCCCCCTTACAACCGAGGGTACGCATTTCTCCACACTCCCTTCACCATTTATTTTTTGCAGCATTTTTCCTAATGGCCATTCTGACTGCTCTGAGCTGATAGGTTTTGTAATATGGGTATGCATGTCATTAAAATTTTTAAAATTCATCATATTCCTACGCCTTTGTCTTTTCTCTTAAAAGAAAAAAAACGTGAGTACAATATAGCTCTTGAAATTGTCTTCTTCGAAGGTTGCCCTCTTTTGAATTTTTTGGTCGATTTTTGACCGCAGAAATTTTCTGGAGGGCGGGTGCCATTTACAGAACTGCAAGTTGGTGAAAATTTAGTGACCTTTTGCAGTGGGTTCAAAGCTGCTGTTGTGGGAAACGGCCTCAAGGAGGTAGCATTTCTCCATTCCCCAATCTGGGTACTAGGGCAGCAGAGCCTTTCTGGAAGTCATTGTCCTAGGTTGTAAATTAGAATGGAATTTGCCAGGAGAAATCCCCATAAGTTTATGTCTCATTACTTCTTCTTGGTTTTTAAATTTTTTTTTTAATCTGTGTAAAGTTTAGAACATTGTCTGTCCTAGGTGTACACAATCTGGTTCATTTGTACATTATGCATGTCTATGAATGTACAGATCCTCTTCCCATGTAAAATATTACAGTGTTCCGTCGACCTCCCTTGCTATATGTTCGGTCTTTTTGATACATGGATATAATATGTATTTGTATATGTATAGTAACACTAATCTTCATTTCTCAATTTCCCCCCTCCTTTCCTTTTAGATGAGCATAGTTTGTTTTCTAAGCCTGTGAGTGTCTTTCTCTTTGGAAATATGTTCATCTGTGTCAGTTATTAGATAATGCCATAAGTGATAATATAGGCTATAGGTCTTTGGCTTTCCGACCTACTTCATGTTTTTTGATTATCTCCATGCTCATCTATGGTGCCTCAAAGAGCAGTGCTTCAAGGTTTTCCATGGCTAATATTCCATTGTGTACATGGACCACTTCTTCTTGGTGCATTCCTCTGTTGATGGACATGTCCGTTGCTTCCAAGTGTTGCCTATGGTAAATATTGCTGGAGTGCAGGATTGCCAGCCTGTGATTATTGATTTTCATTTTCTCAGGTGATAGACCCAGCAGTGGGTATGATTGATTGACTGCTATGGTAGCTCAACGTTTACCTTTTCAAGGCACCTCATTTGTCCTTTCATTAGTGACTCTTACCACGTCCCCCTTAGAATCGAGGGGACGCATTTCTCCACAATCACGTCAGCATATATTGTTTGCAGGATTTTTGTTGATGGCCATTCTGACTGGTGTGAGCTGATAGGTTTTTGTAATTTGGGTTTACGTGCCTGTCAAAATTCCTACAATTCATCATTTGTCCACGCCTTTTTCTTTTCTGTTAAAAGAAAAAAGAAAAAAACTGTGAGTATAATATACCTCTTCAAATTTTCTTTTTGGAAGGTTGCACTCTAGAATTTTTTGGTCGATTTTCGACCTCAGTATTTTTTGGAGGGCAGGTGCCATTTACAAAACTGCCATTGGTGAATATTTAGTGACCTTTGGCAGTGGGTTTAAAGCTGCTGTTGTGGGAAACGACCACAAGGATGCAGCATTTCTCCATTGCCAAATCTGGGTACTAGGGCAGCAGAGCCGTTCTGGAAGTCGTTTGCCTAGGTTGTAAATTTGGATGGAATGTGCCAGGAAAACCCCCCATAAGTTTATGTCTCATTACTCCTAGTTCGTTGTTTTAATTTTTTCATTTGGGGTAATGGTTAGAATGTTGCTTGTCCAAGGTGTACACACTCTGGTTCATCTACATATTCTATAAACCTATTTATGTAGAGATCCTCTTCCCCTGTAAATTATTACAGAGTGTTCCGTAAACCTTCCTTGCTATAGGGTCGGTCTTTTTGATATATGTATATAATATGTATTTGTATACATATGGTAACGCTAATCTTCATTTATCCATCCCCCCCACCTTTCCTTTTAGATAAGCATAGTTTTTTTTTTTTAAATAAGTCTGTGATTGACTTTCTTTGTGGAAATATGTTCATTTGTGTCCGTTATTAGATAACGCCTATAAGTGATATCATAGGATATAGGACTTTTGCTTTCCGACTTACCTCATGTTCTGTGATTATCTCCAAGATCATCTATGGTGCCTCAAAGAGCAGTGTTTCACTGTTTTCCATGCCTAGTATTCATTGTCTACATGGACCACCACTTCTTCTTTATCCTTTCATCTGTTGATGGACATTTTGGTTGCTTCACTGTCTTGTCTATTGTGAATAAGGCTGCAGTGCAGCTTTTGCAACCCGGGTCTTCTTCATTCTGGTCTTCTCAGGTGAGAGGCCCATTGGTGCGCCTGCTGGATTGAATGGTACCTCAGTTTTTCCTTTTCAACGCAGCTCCTTTCTGTTCTCATTATTAGCGTTTAACCCTTTTACATCTCACCAGCAGCTAGAGGATACACAGTTCTCTAAAACCTCTTCAGCATTTATTGTTTGTAGACTTTTTGCCAATGGTCAGTCGACTGGTGTGAGTTGAAAAGTTTTTGTAGATTAGATTGCATGAGTCTAATACTTCCTGAGGTGGAACTTTTATCCATTTTCCTTTCTTTAAAAAGAGAGTGAGTAAAACTTACCTCTTTATACTATCTTGAAAATCCTGCGTGTTTTGAATTTTTTTTTTATCCATTCCCTACCTCAGCACACTTTTTTAGGGCAGGTGTCCTTTACAGCCCTGAGTCCTTGTGAATGGTAAGTGACCATTAGCTGTGGGTTAAAAGCTGCTCTTGTGGGAATCGGCCACAAGGCGGCAGCATTTCTCCTTTACCAAATCTGGTTACTAGGGCAACAGAGCCTTACTGGAAGTGGTGTTCTAGGTTGTAAATTAGAATGGAATGTGCGAGGAAAAAGCCCTTTAAGTTTATGTCTCATTACTTCTTGTTGGTATTTTTAACTTAATTTTTATTTTTTACCACAGCAAACTTGATTACAATGTTTTCTTTGTTCTAGGTGTGCAAGATGTGGTTCTTTCACACATATGCATATATCTATTCTTCTTCAGATCCTTTTCCCATGTCGGTTATGACACAATGTTGAGTAGTCTCCTCTTGGTATTGCGTAGGTCTTTGGTGATTATATATTTCACATGTGTTTGTATCTCTCTGTTAACCTCAATATGGTAATGTATCCAATCTCACACCTTTCCATTTGGTGAACCATAAGTTTTTTTAATGAAGCTATGATAGTGTTTCTCTGTGGAAATATCTTTGTTTGTATCATTTTTTAGGTAACACCTATATGTGATATGATAGGATATGGGTCTTTCGCTTTCTCACTTACTCCAAGTTGCGTGATTACTTCTAGACTCATCTATGGTGCTGCAAATGGCATTGTTTCATTTTTTCACAAGCTCATATTCCATCTGTACATGTAGCAGTCCTTCTTTGTCCGCCCATCTGTCGGTGGACTTTCTGGTTACTTCCATATCTTGGCTATGGGAATACTATGCAATGCAGATTTGCGTACCTGTGTCCTTCCAATTCTGTCTTCTTAGTTTATAGGTCCAGGAATAGGTCTGCTGGATCCTATGGTAGCTCAATGTTTACATTTTAAAGGCACCTCTATTCTGTTCTCTTTAGTGGCTCTTTCCAGGTTACGTCCCACATAAAGTTGAGGGTATGCATGTCTTCCCAGCACCTTCAGCATTTATTCTTTGTAGTTTTTGCTGATGGTTATTCTGAGTGGTGTGAGCTGATACCTCTTTGTGGTTGAATTTGCATGTGTCTCATAATGCGTTGAAATTGAGCTTTTAGACATGTCCTTTTTATTTTTCCAGCTGTGATTAGAGCTTATTTCTTCAAAGTGTTTTCTTAAAGTATGTGTCACCATTTGAAATATTTTGGCCATTATCTCCCTCAAGATATTTTGAGGGCAGGTTTCATTTACAGCCCTGCAGTACTTGTTCATATGAAGTGACCATTAGCTCAGGCTTTAAACCTGCTTTTGCAGGTAACGGCCAGAGAGCGGCAGCCTTTCTACGTTCCCCATGCTGGTACCAGGGAAACAGACCTACCGGCCAGTGGTGTTCTTCGGTTATAAACTAGAGTGCAATGTGCCCGGATAAACCCACAAATGTTGATGTCTCCTTGCTTTTGTTTGTTTTTAAATTTAATTTATATTTATTATTAGAGTAATATTCCATTGTGTACGTGGACCACTTCTTCTTGGTGCATTCCTCGGTTGATGGACATTTTCATTGCTTCCAAGTACTGACTATGGTAAATCTTGCTGGCGTACAGGTTTGCCAGCCTGTGACTTTTTGATTCTCATTTTCTCAGGTGATAGGCCAAGCAGTGGTTGTGATTGATTGACTGGTAGCTCAATGTTTCCCTGTTCAAAGCGCCTACATTGTGTTTTCATTAGTGGCTCTTTACATGCCCCCCCCCTTACAACCGAGGGTACGCATTTCTCCACACTCCCTTCACCATTTATTTTTTGCAGCATTTTTCCTAATGGCCATTCTGACTGCTCTGAGCTGATAGGTTTTGTAATATGGGTATGCATGTCATTAAAATTTTTAAAATTCATCATATTCCTACGCCTTTGTCTTTTCTCTTAAAAGAAAAAACCGTGAGTACAATATAGCTCTTGAAATTGTCTTCTTCGAAGGTTGCCCTCTTTTGAATTTTTTGGTCGATTTTTGACCGCAGAAATTTTCTGGAGGGCGGGTGCCATTTACAGAACTGCAAGTTGGTGAAAATTTAGTGACCTTTTGCAGTGGGTTCAAAGCTGCTGTTGTGGGAAACGGCCTCAAGGAGGTAGCATTTCTCCATTCCCCAATCTGGGTACTAGGGCAGCAGAGCCTTTCTGGAAGTCATTGTCCTAGGTTGTAAATTAGAATGGAATTTGCCAGGAGAAATCCCCATAAGTTTATATCTCATTACTTCTTCTTGGTTTTTAAATTTTTTTTTTAATCTGGGTAAATTTAGAACATTGTCTGTCCTAGGTGTACACAATCTGGTTCATTTGTACATTATGCATGTCTATGAATGTACAGATCCTCTTCCCATGTAAAATATTACAGTGTTCCGTCGACCTCCCTTGCTATATGTTCGGTCTTTTTGATACATGGATATAATATGTATTTGTATATGTATAGTAACACTAATCTTCATTTCTCAATTTCCCCCCTCCTTTCCTTTTAGATGAGCATAGTTTGTTTTCTAAGCCTGTGAGTGTCTTTCTCTTTGGAAATATGTTCATCTGTGTCAGTTATTAGATAATGCCATAAGTGATAATATAGGCTATAGGTCTTTGGCTTTCCGACCTACTTCATGTTTTTTGATTATCTCCAGGCTCATCTATGGTGCCTCAAAGAGCAGTGCTTCAAGGTTTTCCATGGCTAATATTCCATTGTGTACATGGACCACTTCTTCTTGGTGCATTCCTCTGTTGATGGACATGTCCGTTGCTTCCAAGTGTTGCCTATGGTAAATATTGCTGGAGTGCAGGATTGCCAGCCTGTGATTATTGATTTTCATTTTCTCAGGTGATAGACCCAGCAGTGGGTATGATTGATTGACTGCTATGGTAGCTCAACGTTTACCTTTTCAAGGCACCTCATTTGTCCTTTCATTAGTGACTCTTACCACGTCCCCCTTAGAATCGAGGGGACGCATTTCTCCACAATCACGTCAGCATATATTGTTTGCAGGATTTTTGTTGATGGCCATTCTGACTGGTGTGAGCTGATAGGTTTTTGTAATTTGGGTTTACGTGCCTGTCAAAATTCCTACAATTCATCATTTGTCCACGCCTTTTTCTTTTCTGTTAAAAGAAAAAAGAAAAAAACTGTGAGTATAATATACCTCTTCAAATTTTCTTTTTGGAAGGTTGCACTCTAGAATTTTTTGGTCGATTTTCGACCTCAGTATTTTTTGGAGGGCAGGTGCCATTTACAAAACTGCCATTGGTGAATATTTAGTGACCTTTGGCAGTGGGTTTAAAGCTGCTGTTGTGGGAAACGACCACAAGGATGCAGCATTTCTCCATTCCCAAATCTGGGTACTAGGGCAGCAGAGCCGTTCTGGAAGTCGTTTGCCTAGGTTGTAAATTTGGATGGAATGTGCCAGGAAAACCCCCCATAAGTTTATGTCTCATTACTCCTAGTTCGTTGTTTTAATTTTTTCAATTGGGGTAATGGTTAGAATGTTGCTTGTCCAAGGTGTACACACTCTGGTCCATCTACATATTCTATATACCTATTTATGTAGAGATCCTCTTCCCCTGTAAATTATTACAGAGTGTTCCGTAAACCTTCCTTGCTATAGGGTCGGTCTTTTTGATATACATATATAATATGTATTTGTATACATATGGTAACGCTAATCTTCATTTATCCATCCCCCCCACCTTTCCTTTTAGATAAGCATAGTTTTTTTTTTTTTAATAAGTCTGTGATTGACTTTCTTTGTGGAAATATGTTCATTTGTGTCCGTTATTAGATAACGCCTATAAGTGATATCATAGGATATAGGACTTTTGCTTTCCGACTTACCTCATGTTCTGTGATTATCTCCAAGATCATCTATGGTGCGTCAAAGAGCAGTGTTTCACTGTTTTCCATGCCTAGTATTCATTGTCTACATGGACCTCCACTTCTTCTTTATCCTTTCATCTGTTGATGGACATTTTGGTTGCTTCACTGTCTTGTCTATTGTGAATAAGGCTGCAGTGCAGCTTTTGCAACCCGGGTCTTCTTCATTCTGGTCTTCTCAGGTGAGAGGCCCATTGGTGCGCCTGCTGGATTGAATGGTACCTCAGTTTTTCCTTTTCAACGCAGCTCCTTTCTGTTCTCATTATTAGCGTTTAACCCTTTTACATCTCACCAGCAGCTAGAGGATACACAGTTCTCTAAAACCTCTTCAGCATTTATTGTTTGTAGACTTTTTGCCAATGGTCAGTCGACTGGTGTGAGTTGAAAACTTTTTGTAGATTAGATTGCATGAGTCTAATACTTCCTGAGGTGGAACTTTTATCCATTTTCCTTTCTTTAAAAAGAGAGAGAGTAAAACTTACCTCTTTATACTATCTTGAAAATCCTGCGTGTTTTGAATTTTTTTTTATCCATTCCCTACCTCAGCACACTTTTTTAGGGCAGGTGTCCTTTACAGCCCTGAGTCCTTGTGAATGGTAAGTGACCATTAGCTGTGGGTTAAAAGCTGCTCTTGCGGGAATCGGCCACAAGGCGGCAGCATTTCTCCTTTACCAAATCTGGTTACTAGGGCAACAGAGCCTTACTGGAAGTGGTGTTCTAGGTTGTAAATTAGAATGGAATGTGCGAGGAAAAAGCCCTTTAAGTTTATGTCTCATTACTTCTTGTTGGTATTTTTAACTTAATTTTTATTTTTTATCACAGCAAACTTGATTACAATGTTTTCTTTGTTCTAGGTGTGCAAGATGTGGTTCTTTCACACATATGCATATATCTATTCTTCTTCGGATCCTTTTCCCATGTCGGTTATGACACAATGTTGAGTAGTCTCCTCTTGGTATTGCGTAGGTCTTTGGTGATTATATATTTCACATGTGTTTGTAACTCTCTGTTAACCTCAATATGGTATGGAATCCAATCCTCACACCTTTCCATTTGGTGAACCATAAGTTTTTTTAATGAAGCTATGATAGTGTTTCTCTGTGGAAATATCTTTGTTTGTATCATTTTTTAGGTAACACCTATATGTGATATGATAGGATATGGGTCTTTCGCTTTCTCACTTACTCCAAGTGGTGTGATTACTTCTAGACTCATCTATGGTGCTGCAAATGGCATTGTTTCATTTTTTCACAAGCTCATATTCCATCTGTACATGTAGCAGTTCTTCTTTGTCCGCCCATCTGTCGGTGGACTTTTTGGTTACTTCCATATCTTGGCTATGGGAATACTATGCAATGCAGATTTGCGTACCTGTGTCCTTCCAATTCTGTCTTCTTAGTTTATAGGTGCAGGAATAGGTCTGCTGGATCCTATGGTAGCTCAATGTTTACATTTTAAAGGCACCTCTATTCTGTTCTCTTTAGTGGCTCTTTCCAGGTTACGTCCCACATAAAGTTGAGGGTATGCATTTCTTCCCAGCACCTTCAGCATTTATTCTTTGTAGTTTTTGCTGATGGTTATTCTGAGTGGTGTGAGCTGATACCTCTTTATGGTTGAATTTGCATGTGTCTCATAATGCGTTGAAATTGAGCTTTTAGACATGTCCTTTTTATTTTTCCAGCTGTGATTAGAGCTTATTTCTTCAAAGTGTTTTCTTAAAGTATGTGTCACCATTTGAAATATTTTGGCCATTATCTCCCTCAAGATATTTTGAGGGCAGGTTTCATTTACAGCCCTGCAGTACTTGTTCATATGAAGTGACCATTAGCTCAGGCTTTAAACCTGCTTTTGCAGGTAACGGCCAGAGAGCGGCAGCCTTTCTACGTTCCCCATGCTGGTACCAGGGAAACAGACCTACCGGCCAGTGGTGTTCTTCGGTTATAAACTAGAGTGCAATGTGCCCGGATAAACCCACAAATGTTGATGTCTCCTTGCTTTTGTTTGTTTTTAAATTTAATTTATATTTATTATTAGAGTAATATTCCATTGTGTACGTGGACCACTTCTTCTTGGTGCATTCCTCGGTTGATGGACATTTTCATTGCTTCCAAGTACTGACTATGGTAAATCTTGCTGGCGTACAGGTTTGCAAGCCTGTGACTTTTTGATTCTCATTTTCTCAGGTGATAGGCCAAGCAGTGGTTGTGTTTGATTGACTGGTAGCTCAATGTTTCCCTGATCAAAGCGCCTACATTGTGTTTTCATTAGTGGCTCTTTACATGCCCCCCCCTTACAACCGATGGTACGCATTTCTCCACACTCCCTTCACTATTTATTTTTTGCAGCATTTTTCCTAATGGCCATTCTGACTGCTCTGAGCTGATAGGTTTTGTAATATGGGTATGCATGTCATTAAAATTTTTAAAATTCATCATATTCCTACGCCTTTGTCTTTTCTCTTAAAAGAAAAAAAACTTGAGTACAATATAGCTCTTGAAATTGTCTTCTTCGAAGGTTGCCCTCTTTTGAATTTTTTGGTCGATTTTTGACCGCAGAAATTTTCTGGAGGGCGGGTGCCATTTACAGAACTGCGAGTTGGTGAAAATTTAGTGACCTTTTGCAGTGGGTTCAAAGCTGCTGTTGTGGGAAACGGCCACAAGGAGGTAGCATTTCTCCATTCCCCAATCTGGGTACTAGGGCAGCAGAGCCTTTCTGGAAGTCATTGTCCTAGGTTGTAAATTAGAATGGAATTTGCCAGGAGAAATCCCCATAAGTTTATGTCTCATTACTTCTTCTTGGTTTTTAAATTTTTTTTTTAATCTGGGTAAAGTTTAGAACATTGTCTGTCCTAGGTGTACACAATCTGGTTCATTTGTACATTATGTATGTCTATGAATGTACGGATCCTCTTCCCATGTAAAATATTACAGTGTTCCGTCGACCTCCCTTGCTATATGTTCGGTCTTTTTGATACATGGATATAATATGTATTTGTATATGTATAGTAACACTAATCTTCATTTCTCAATTTCCCCCCTCCTTTCCTTTTAGATGAGCATAGTTTGTTTTCTAAGCCTGTGAGTGTCTTTCCCTTTGGAAATATGTTCATCTGTGTCAGTTATTAGATAATGCCATAAGTGATAATATAGGCTATAGGTCTTTGGCTTTCCGACCTACTTCATGTTTTGTGATTATCTCCAGGCTCATCTATGGTGCCTCAAAGAGCAGTGCTTCAAGGTTTTCCATGGCTAATATTCCATTCTGTACATGGACCACTTCTTCTTGGTGCATTCCTCTGTTGATGGACATGTCCGTTGCTTCCAAGTGTTGCCTATGGTAAATATTGCTGGAGTGCAGGATTGCCAGCCTGTTATTATTGATTTTCATTTTCTCAGGTGATAGACCCAGCAGTGGGTATGATTGATTGACTGCTATGGTAGCTCAACGTTTACCTTTTCAAGGCACCTCAATTGTCCTTTCATTAGTGACTCTTACCACGTCCCCCTTAGAATCGAGGGGATACATTTCTCCACAATCACGTCAGCATATATTGTTTGCAGGATTTTTGTTGATGGCCATTCTGACTGGTGTGAGCTGATAGGTTTTTGTAATTTGGGTTTACATGCCTGTCAAAATTCCTACAACTCATCATTTGTCCACGCCTTTTTCTTTTCTGTTAAAAGAAAAAAGTAAAAAAGTGTGAGTATAATATAACTCTTCAAATTTTCTTTTTGGAAGGTTGCACTCTAGAATTTTTTGGTCGATTTTCGACCTCAGTATTTTTTGGAGGGCAGGTGCCATTTACAGAACTGCCATTGGTGAATATTTAGTGACTTTTGGCAGTGGGTTTAAAGCTGCTGTTGTGGGAAACGGCCACAAGGATGCAGCATTTCTCCATTCCCAAATCTGGGTACTAGGGCAGCAGAGCCGTTCTGGAAGTCGTTTGCCTAGGTTGTAAATTTGGATGGAATGTGCCAGGAAAACCCCCCATAAGTTTATGTTTCATTACTCCTAGTTCGTTGTTTTAATTTTTTCAATTGGGGTAATGGTTAGAATGTTGCTTGTCCAAGGTGTACACACTCTGGTTCATCTACATATTCTATATACCTATTTATGTAGAGATCCTCTTCCCCTGTAAATTATTACAGAGTGTTCTGTAAACCTTCCTTGCTATAGGGTCGGTCTTTTTGATATATGTATATAATATGTATCTGTATACATATGGTAACGCTAATCTTCATTTATCCATCCCCCCCAACTTTCCTTTTAGATAAGCATAGTTTCTTTTTTTAAATAAGTCTGTGATTGACTTTCTTTGTGGAAATATGTTCATTTGTGTCCGTTATTAGATAACGCCTATAAGTGATATCATAGGATATAGGACTTTTGCTTTCCGACTTACCTCATGTTCTGTGATTATCTCCAAGATCATCTATGGTGCCTCAAAGAGCAGTGTTTCACTGTTTTCCATGGCTAGTATTCATTGTCTACATGGACCATCACTTCTTCTTTATCCTTTCATCTGTTGATGGACATTTTGGTTGCTTCACTGTCTTGTCTATTGTGAATAAGGCTGCAGTGCAGCTTTTGCAACCCGGGTCTTCTTCATTCTGGTCTTCTCAGGTGAGAGGCCCATTGGTGCGCCTGCTGGATTGAATGGTACCTCAGTTTTTCCTTTTCAACGCAGCTCCTTTCTGTTCTCATTATTAGCGTTTAACCCTTTTACATCTCACCAGCAGCTAGAGGATACACAGTTCTCTAAAACCTCTTCAGCATTTATTGTTTGTAGACTTTTTGCCAATGGTCAGTCGACTGGTGTGAGTTGAAAACTTTTTGTAGATTAGATTGTATGAGTCTAATACTTCCTGAGGTGGAACTTTTATCCATTTTCCTTTCTTTAAAAAGAGAGTGAGTAAAACTTACCTCTTTATACTATCTTGAAAATCCTGCGTGTTTTGAATTTTTTTTTTATCCATTCCCTAACTCAGCACACTTTTTTAGGGCAGGTGTCCTTTACAGCCCTGAGTCCTTGTGAATGGTAAGTGACCATTAGCTGTGGGTTAAAAGCTGCTCTTGCGGGAATCGGCCACAAGGCGGCAGCATTTCTCCTTTACCAAATCTGGTTACTAGGGCAACAGAGCCTTACTGGAAGTGGTGTTCTAGGTTGTAAATTAGAATGGAATGTGCGAGGAAAAAGCCCTTTAAGTTTATGTCTCATTACTTCTTGTTGGTATTTTTAACTTAATTTTTATTTTTTACCACAGCAAACTTGATTACAATGTTTTCTTTGTTCTAGGTGTGCAAGATGTGGTTCTTTCACACATATGCATATATCTATTCTTCTTCGGATCCTTTTCCCATGTCGGTTATGACACAATGTTGAGTAGTCTCCTCTTGGTATTGCGTAGGTCTTTGGTGATTATATATTTCACATGTGTTTGTATCTCTCTGTTAACCTCAATATGGTAATGTATCCAATCCTCACACCTTTCCATTTGGTGAACCATAAGTTTTTTTAATGAAGCTATGATAGTGTTTCTCTGTGGAAATATCTTTGTTTGTATCATTTTTTAGGTAACACCTATATGTGATATGATAGGATATGGGTATTTCGCTTTCTCACTTACTCCAAGTGGCGTGATTACTATTAGACTCATTTATGGTGCTGCAAATGGCATTGTTTCATTTTTTCACAAGCTCATATTCCATCTGTACATGTAGCAGTTCTTCTTTGTCCGCCCATCTGTCGGTGGACTTTTTGGTTACTTCCATATCTTGGCTATGGGAATACTATGCAATGCAGATTTGCGTACCTGTGTCCTTCCAATTCTGTCTTCTTAGTTTATAGGTGCAGGAATAGGTCTGCTGGATCCTATGGTAGCTCAATGTTTACATTTTAAAGGCACCTCTATTCTGTTCTCTTTAGTGGCTCTTTCCAGGTTACGTCCCACATAAAGTTGAGGGTATGCATTTCTTCCCAGCACCTTCAGCATTTATTCTTTGTAGTTTTTGCTGATGGTTATTCTGAGTGGTGTGAGCTGATACCTCTTTGTGGTTGAATTTGCATGTGTCTCATAATGCGTTGAAATTGAGCTTTTAGACATGTCCTTTTTATTTTTCCAGCTGTGATTAGAGCTTATTTCTTCAAAGTGTTTTCTTAAAGTATGTGTCACCATTTGAAATATTTTGGCCATTATCTCCCTCAAGATATTTTGAGGGCAGGTTTCATTTACAGCCCCGCAGTACTTGTTCATATGAAGTGACCATTAGCTCAGGCTTTAAACCTGCTTTTGCAGGTAACGGCCAGAGAGCGGCAGCCTTTCTACGTTCCCCATGCTGGTACCAGGGAAACAGACCTACCGGCCAGTGGTGTTCTTCGGTTATAAACTAGAGTGCAATGTGCCCGGATAAACCCACAAATGTTGATGTCTCCTTGATTTTGTTTGTCTTTAAATTTAATTTATATTTATTATTAGAGTAATATTCCATTGTGTACGTGGACCACTTCTTCTTGGTGCATTCCTCGGTTGATGGACATTTTCATTGCTTCCAAGTACTGACTATGGTAAATCTTGCTGGCGTACAGGTTTGCCAGCCTGTGACTTTTTGATTCTCATTTTCTCAGGTGATAGGCCAAGCAGTGGTTGTGATTGATTGACTGGTAGCTCAATGTTTCCCTGTTCAAAGCGCCTACATTGTGTTTTCATTAGTGGCTCTTTACATGCCCCCCCCCTTACAACCGAGGGTACGCATTTCTCCACACTCCCTTCACCATTTATTTTTTGCAGCATTTTTCCTAATGGCCATTCTGACTGCTCTGAGCTGATAGGTTTTGTAATATGGGTATGCATGTCATTAAAATTTTTAAAATTCATCATATTCCTACGCCTTTGTCTTTTCTCTTAAAAGAAAAAACCGTGAGTACAATATAGCTCTTGAAATTGTCTTCTTCGAAGGTTGCCCTCTTTTGAATTTTTTGGTCGATTTTTGACCGCAGAAATTTTCTGGAGGGCGGGTGCCATTTACAGAACTGCGAGTTGGTGAAAATTTAGTGACCTTTTGCAGTGGGTTCAAAGCTGCTGTTGTGGGAAACGGCCTCAAGGAGGTAGCATTTCTCCATTCCCCAATCTGGGTACTAGGGCAGCAGAGCCTTTCTGGAAGTCATTGTCCTAGGTTGTAAATTTGAATGGAATTTGCCAGGAGAAATCCCCATAAGTTTATATCTCATTACTTCTTCTTGGTTTTAAATTTTTTTTTTAATCTGGGTAAATTTAGAACATTGTCTGTCCTAGGTGTACACAATCTGGTTCATTTGTACATTATGCATGTCTATGAATGTACAGATCCTCTTCCCATGTAAAATATTACAGTGTTCCGTCGACCTCCCTTGCTATATGTTCGGTCTTTTTGATACATGGATATAATATGTATTTGTATATGTATAGTAACACTAATCTTCATTTCTCAATTTCCCCCCTCCTTTCCTTTTAGATGAGCATAGTTTGTTTTCTAAGCCTGTGAGTGTCTTTCTCTTTGGAAATATGTTCATCTGTGTCAGTTATTAGATAATGCCATAAGTGATAATATAGGCTATAGGTCTTTGGCTTTCCGACCTACTTCATGTTTTTTGATTATCTCCAGGCTCATCTATGGTGCCTCAAAGAGCAGTGCTTCAAGGTTTTCCATGGCTAATATTCCATTGTGTACATGGACCACTTCTTCTTGGTGCATTCCTCTGTTGATGGACATGTCCGTTGCTTCCAAGTGTTGCCTATGGTAAATATTGCTGGAGTGCAGGATTGCCAGCCTGTGATTATTGATTTTCATTTTCTCAGGTGATAGACCCAGCAGTGGGTATGATTGATTGACTGCTATGGTAGCTCAACGTTTACCTTTTCAAGGCACCTCAATTGTCCTTTCATTAGTGACTCTTACCACGTCCCCCTTAGAATCGAGGGGACGCATTTCTCCACAATCACGTCAGCATATATTGTTTGCAGGATTTTTGTTGATGGCCATTCTGACTGGTGTGAGCTGATAGGTTTTTGTAATTTGGGTTTACATGCCTGTCAAAATTCCTACAATTCATCATTTGTCCACGCCTTTTTCTTTTCTGTTAAAAGAAAAAAGAAAAAAACTGTGAGTATAATATACCTCTTCAAATTTTCTTTTTGGAAGGTTGCACTCTAGAATTTTTTGGTCGATTTTCGACCTCAGTATTTTTTGGAGGGCAGGTGCCATTTACAAAACTGCCATTGGTGAATATTTAGTGACCTTTGGCAGTGGGTTTAAAGCTGCTGTTGTGGGAAACGACCACAAGGATGCAGCATTTCTCCATTGCCAAATCTGGGTACTAGGGCAGCAGAGCCGTTCTGGAAGTCGTTTGCCTAGGTTGTAAATTTGGATGGAATGTGCCAGGAAAACCCCCCATAAGTTTATGTCTCATTACTCCTAGTTCGTTGTTTTAATTTTTTCATTTGGGGTAATGGTTAGAATGTTGCTTGTCCAAGGTGTACACACTCTGGTTCATCTACATATTCTATAAACCTATTTATGTAGAGATCCTCTTCCCCTGTAAATTATTACAGAGTGTTCCGTAAACCTTCCTTGCTATAGGGTCGGTCTTTTTGATATATGTATATAATATGTATCTGTATACATATGGTAACGCTAATCTTCATTTATCCATCCCCCCCACCTTTCCTTTTAGATAAGCATAGTTTTTTTTTTTTTAAATAAGTCTGTGATTGACTTTCTTTGTGGAAATATGTTCATTTGTGTCCGTTATTAGATAACGCCTATAAGTGATATCATAGGATATAGGACTTTTGCTTTCCGACTTACCTCATGTTCTGTGATTATCTCCAAGATCATCTATGGTGCCTCAAAGAGCAGTGTTTCACTGTTTTCCATGCCTAGTATTCATTGTCTACATGGACCACCACTTCTTCTTTATCCTTTCATCTGTTGATGGACATTTTGGTTGCTTCACTGTCTTGTCTATTGTGAATAAGGCTGCAGTGCAGCTTTTGCAACCCGGGTCTTCTTCATTCTGGTCTTCTCAGGTGAGAGGCCCATTGGTGCGCCTGCTGGATTGAATGGTACCTCAGTTTTTCCTTTTCAACGCAGCTCCTTTCTGTTCTCATTATTAGCGTTTAACCCTTTTACATCTCACCAGCAGCTAGAGGATACACAGTTCTCTAAAACCTCTTCAGCATTTATTGTTTGTAGACTTTTTGCCAATGGTCAGTCGACTGGTGTGAGTTGAAAACTTTTTGTAGATTAGATTGCATGAGTCTAATACTTCCTGAGGTGGAACTTTTATCCATTTTCCTTTCTTTAAAAAGAGAGTGAGTAAAACTTACCTCTTTATACTATCTTGAAAATCCTGCGTGTTTTGAATTTTTTTTTTATCCATTCCCTACCTCAGCACACTTTTTTAGGGCAGGTGTCCTTTACAGCCCTGAGTCCTTGTGAATGGTAAGTGACCATTAGCTGTGGGTTAAAAGCTGCTCTTGTGGGAATCGGCCACAAGGCGGCAGCATTTCTCCTTTACCAAATCTGGTTACTAGGGCAACAGAGCCTTACTGGAAGTGGTGTTCTAGGTTGTAAATTAGAATTGAATGTGCGAGGAAAAAGCCCTTTAAGTTTATGTCTCATTACTTCTTGTTGGTATTTTTAACTTAATTTTTATTTTTTACCACAGCAAACTTGATTACAATGTTTTCTTTGTTCTAGGTGTGCAAGATGTGGTTCTTTCACACATATGCATATATCTATTCTTCTTCGGATCCTTTTCCCATGTCGGTTATGACACAATGTTGAGTAGTCTCCTCTTGGTATTGCGTAGGTCTTTGGTGATTATATATTTCACATGTGTTTGTATCTCTCTGTTAACCTCAATATGGTAATGTATCCAATCTCACACCTTTCCATTTGGTGAACCATAAGTTTTTTTAATGAAGCTATGATAGTGTTTCTCTGTGGAAATATCTTTGTTTGTATCATTTTTTAGGTAACACCTATATGTGATATGATAGGATATGGGTCTTTCGCTTTCTCACTTACTCCAAGTAGCGTGATTACTTCTAGACTCATCTATGGTGCTGCAAATGGCATTGTTTCATTTTTTCACAAGCTCATATTCCATCTGTACATGTAGCAGTCCTTCTTTGTCCGCCCATCTGTCGGTGGACTTTCTGGTTACTTCCATATCTTGGCTATGGGAATACTATGCAATGCAGATTTGCGTACCTGTGTCCTTCCAATTCTGTCTTCTTAGTTTATAGGTCCAGGAATAGGTCTGCTGGATCCTATGGTAGCTCAATGTTTACATTTTAAAGGCACCTCTATTCTGTTCTCTTTAGTGGCTCTTTCCAGGTTACGTCCCACATAAAGTTGAGGGTATGCATTTCTTCCCAGCACCTTCAGCATTTATTCTTTGTAGTTTTTGCTGATGGTTATTCTGAGTGGTGTGAGCTGATACCTCTTTGTGGTTGAATTTGCATGTGTCTCATAATGCGTTGAAATTGAGCTTTTAGACATGTCCTTTTTATTTTTCCAGCTGTGATTAGAGCTTATTTCTTCAAAGTGTTTTCTTAAAGTATGTGTCACCATTTGAAATATTTTGGCCATTATCTCCCTCAAGATATTTTGAGGGCAGGTTTCATTTACAGCCCCGCAGTACTTGTTCATATGAAGTGACCATTAGCTCAGGCTTTAAACCTGCTTTTGCAGGTAACGGCCAGAGAGCGGCAGCCTTTCTACGTTCCCCATGCTGGTACCAGGGAAACAGACCTACCGGCCAGTGGTGTTCTTCGGTTATAAACTAGAGTGCAATGTGCCCGGATAAACCCACAAATGTTGATGTCTCCTTGCTTTTGTTTGTTTTTAAATTTATATTTATTATTAGAGTAATGTTCCATTGTGTACGTGGACCACTTCTTCTTGGTGCATTCCTCGGTTGATGGACATTTTCATTGCTTCCAAGTACTGACTATGGTAAATCTTGCTGGCGTACAGGTTTGCCAGCCTGTGACTTTTTGATTCTCATTTTCTCAGGTGATAGGCCAAGCAGTGGTTGTGATTGATTGACTGGTAGCTCAATGTTTCCCTGTTCAAAGCGCCTACATTGTGTTTTCATTAGTGGCTCTTTACATGCCCCCCCCTTACAACCGAGGGTACGCATTTCTCCACACTCCCTTCACCATTTATTTTTTGCAGCATTTTTCCTAATGGCCATTCTGACTGCTCTGTGCTGATAGGTTTTGTAATATGGGTATGCATGCCATTAAAATTTTTAAAATTCATCATATTCCTACGCCTTTGTCTTTTCTCTTAAAAGAAAAAACCGTGAGTACAATATACCTCTTGAAATTGTCTTCTTCGAAGGTTGCCCTCTTTTGAATTTTTTGGTCGATTTTTGACCGCAGAAATTTTCTGGAGGGCGGGTGCCATTTACAGAACTGCGAGTTGGTGAAAATTTAGTGACCTTTTGCAGTGGGTTCAAAGCTGCTGTTGTGGGAAACGGCCTCAAGGAGGTAGCATTTCTCCATTCCCCAATCTGGGTACTAGGGCAGCAGAGCCTTTCTGGAAGTCATTGTCCTAGGTTGTAAATTAGAATGGAATTTGCCAGGAGAAATCCCCATAAGTTTATATCTCATTACTTCTTCTTGGTTTTTAATTTTTTTTTTTTTAATCTGGGTAAATTTAGAACATTGTCTGTCCTAGGTGTACACATTCTGGTTCATTTGTACATTATGCATGTCTATGAATGTACAGATCCTCTTCCCATGTAAAATATTACAGTGTTCCGTCGACCTCCCTTGCTATATGTTCGGTCTTTTTGATACATGGATATAATATGTATTTGTATATGTATAGTAACACTAATCTTCATTTCTCAATTTCCCCCCTCCTTTCCTTTTAGATGAGCATAGTTTGTTTTCTAAGCCTGTGAGTGTCTTTCTCTTTGGAAATATGTTCATCTGTGTCAGTTATTAGATAATGCCATAAGTGATAATATAGGCTATAGGTCTTTGGCTTTCCGACCTACTTCATGTTTTTTGATTATCTCCAGGCTCATCTATGGTGCCTCAAAGAGCAGTGCTTCAAGGTTTTCCATGGCTAATATTCCATTGTGTACATGGACCACTTCTTCTTGGTGCATTCCTCTGTTGATGGACATGTCCGTTGCTTCCAAGTGTTGCCTATGGTAAATATTGCTGGAGTGCAGGATTGCCAGCCTGTGATTATTGATTTTCATTTTCTCAGGTGATAGACCCAGCAGTGGGTATGATTGATTGACTGCTATGGTAGCTCAACGTTTACCTTTTCAAGGCACCTCAATTGTCCTTTCATTAGTGACTCTTACCACGTCCCACTTAGAATCGAGGGGACGCATTTCTCCACAATCACGTCAGCATATATTGTTTGCAGGATTTTTGTTGATGGCCATTCTGACTGGTGTGAGCTGATAGGTTTTTGTAATTTGGGTTTACATGCCTGTCAAAATTCCTACAATTCATCATTTGTCCACGCCTTTTTCTTTTCTGTTAAAAGAAAAAAGAAAAAAACTGTGAGTATAATATACCTCTTCAAATTTTCTTTTTAGAAGGTTGCACTCTAGAATTTTTTGGTCGATTTTCGACCTCAGTATTTTTTGGAGGGCAGGTGCCATTTACAGAACTGCCATTGGTGAATATTTAGTGACCTTTGGCAGTGGGTTTAAAGCTGCTGTTGTGGGAAACGGCCACAAGGATGCAGCATTTCTCCATTCCCAAATCTGGGTACTAGGGCAGCAGAGCCGTTCTGGAAGTCGTTTGCCTAGGTTGTAAATTTGGATGGAATGTGCCAGGAAAACCCCCCATAAGTTTATGTCTCATTACTCCTAGTTCGTTGTTTTAATTTTTTCAATTGGGGTAATGGTTAGAATGTTGCTTGTCCAAGGTGTACACACTCTGGTCCATCTACATATTCTATAAACCTATTTATGTAGAGATCCTCTTCCCCTGTAAATTATTACAGAGTGTTCCTTAAACCTTCCTTGCTATAGGGTCGGTCTTTTTGATATATGTATATAATATGTATTTGTATACATATGGTAACGCTAATCTTCATTTATCCATCCCCCCCACCTTTCCTTTTAGATAAGCATAGTTTTTTTTTTTTTTTTAATAAGTCTGTGATTGACTTTCTTTGTGGAAATATGTTCATTTGTGTCCGTTATTAGATAACGCCTATAAGTGATATCATAGGATATAGGACTTTTGCTTTCCGACTTACCTCATGTTCTGTGATTATCTCCAAGATCATCTATGGTGCCTCAAAGAGCAGTGTTTCACTGTTTTCCATGCCTAGTATTCATTGTCTACTTGGACCTCCACTTCTTCTTTATCCTTTCATCTGTTGATGGACATTTTGGTTGCTTCACTGTCTTGTCTATTGTGAATAAGGCTGCAGTGCAGCTTTTGCAACCCGGGTCTTCTTCATTCTGGTCTTCTCAGGTGAGAGGCCCATTGGTGCGCCTGCTGGATTGAATGGTACCTCAGTTTTTCCTTTTCAACGCAGCTCCTTTCTGTTCTCATTATTAGCGTTTAACCCTTTTACATCTCACCAGCAGCTAGAGGATACACAGTTCTCTAAAACCTCTTCAGCATTTATTGTTTGTAGACTTTTTGCCAATGGTCAGTCGACTGGTGTGAGTTGAAAACTTTTTGTAGATTAGATTGCATGAGTCTAATACTTCCTGAGGTGGAACTTTTATCCATTTTCCTTTCTTTAAAAAGAGAGTGAGTAAAACTTACCTCTTTATACTATCTTGAAAATCCTGCGTGTTTTGAATTTTTTTTTTATCCATTCCCTACCTCAGCACACTTTTTTAGGGCAGGTGTCCTTTACAGCCCTGAGTCCTTGTGAATGGTAAGTGACCATTAGCTGTGGGTTAAAAGCTGCTCTTGTGGGAATCGGCCACAAGGCGGCAGCATTTCTCCTTTACCAAATCTGGTTACTAGGGCAACAGAGCCTTACTGGAAGTGGTGTTCTAGGTTGTAAATTAGAATGGAATGTGCGAGGAAAAAGCCCTTTAAGTTTATGTCTCATTACTTCTTGTTGGTATTTTTAACTTAATTTTTATTTTTTACCACAGCAAACTTGATTACAATGTTTTCTTTGTTCTAGGTGTGCAAGATGTGGTTCTTTCACACATATGCATATATCTATTCTTCTTCGGATCCTTTTCCCATGTCGGTTATGACACAATGTTGAGTAGTCTCCTCTTGGTATTGCGTAGGTCTTTGGTGATTATATATTTCACATGTGTTTGTATCTCTCTGTTAACCTCAATATGGTAATGTATCCAATCTCACACCTTTCCATTTGGTGAACCATAAGTTTTTTTAATGAAGCTATGATAGTGTTTCTCTGTGGAAATATCTTTGTTTGTATCATTTTTTAGGTAACACCTATATGTGATATGATAGGATATGGGTCTTTCGCTTTCTCACTTACTCCAAGTGGCGTGATTACTTCTAGACTCATCTATGGTGCTGCAAATGGCATTGTTTCATTTTTTCACAAGCTCATATTCCATCTGTACATGTAGCAGTCCTTCTTTGTCCGCCCATCTGTCGGTGGACTTTCTGGTTACTTCCATATCTTGGCTATGGGAATACTATGCAATGCAGATTTGCGTACCTGTGTCCTTCCAATTCTGTCTTCTTAGTTTATAGGTCCAGGAATAGGTCTGCTGGATCCTATGGTAGCTCAATGTTTACATTTTAAAGGCACCTCTATTCTGTTCTCTTTAGTGGCTCTTTCCAGGTTACGTCCCACATAAAGTTGAGGGTATGCATTTCTTCCCAGCACCTTCAGCATTTATTCTTTGTAGTTTTTGCTGATGGTTATTCTGAGTGGTGTGAGCTGATACCTCTTTGTGGTTGAATTTGCATGTGTCTCATAATGCGTTGAAATTGAGCTTTTAGACATGTCCTTTTTATTTTTCCAGCTGTGATTAGAGCTTATTTCTTCAAAGTGTTTTCTTAAAGTATGTGTCACCATATGAAATATTTTGGCCATTATCTCCCTCAAGATATTTTGAGGGCAGGTTTCATTTACAGCCCCGCAGTACTTGTTCATATGAAGTGACCATTAGCTCAGGCTTTAAACCTGCTTTTGCAGGTAACGGCCAGAGAGCGGCAGCCTTTCTACGTTCCCCATGCTGGTACCAGGGAAACAGACCTACCGGCCAGTGGTGTTCTTCGGTTATAAACTAGAGTGCAATGTGCCCGGATAAACCCACAAATGTTGATGTCTCCTTGCTTTTGTTTGTTTTTAAATTTAATTTATATTTATTATTAGAGTAATATTCCATTGTGTACGTGGACCACTTCTTCTTGGTGCATTCCTCTGTTGATGGACATTTTCATTGCTTCCAAGTACTGACTATGGTAAATCTTGCTGGCGTACAGGTTTGCCAGCCTGTGACTTTTTGATTCTCATTTTCTCAGGTGATAGGCCAAGCAGTGGTTGTGATTGATTGACTGGTAGCTCAATGTTTCCCTGTTCAAAGCGCCTACATTGTGTTTTCATTAGTGGCTCTTTACATGCCCCCCCTTACAACCGAGGGTACGCATTTCTCCACACTCCCTTCACCATTTATTTTTTGCAGCATTTTTCCTAATGGCCATTCTGACTGCTCTGTGCTGATAGGTTTTGTAATATGGGTATGCATGTCATTAAAATTTTTAAAATTCATCATATTCCTACGCCTTTGTCTTTTCTCTTAAAAGAAAAAACCGTGAGTACAATATACCTCTTGAAATTGTCTTCTTCGAAGGTTGCCCTCTTTTGAATTTTTTGGTCGATTTTTGACCGCAGAAATTTTCTGGAGGGCGCGTGCCATTTACAGAACTGCAAGTTGGTGAAAATTTAGTGACCTTTTGCAGTGGGTTCAAAGCTGCTGTTGTGGGAAACGGCCTCAAGGAGGTAGCATTTCTCCATTCCCCAATCTGGGTACTAGGGCAGCAGAGCCTTTCTGGAAGTCATTGTCCTAGGTTGTAAATTAGAATGGAATTTGCCAGGAGAAATCCCCATAAGTTTATATCTCATTACTTCTTCTTGGTTTTTAAATTTTTTTTTTTAATCTGGGTAAATTTAGAACATTGTCTGTCCTAGGTGTACACATTCTGGTTCATTTGTACATTATGCATGTCTATGAATGTACAGATCCTCTTCCCATGTAAAATATTACAGTGTTCCGTCGACCTCCCTTGCTATATGTTCGGTCTTTTTGATACATGGATATAATATGTATTTGTATATGTATAGTAACACTAATCTTCATTTCTCAATTTCCCCCCTCCTTTCCTTTTAGATGAGCATAGTTTGTTTTCTAAGCCTGTGAGTGTCTTTCTCTTTGGAAATATGTTCATCTGTGTCAGTTATTAGATAATGCCATAAGTGATAATATAGGCTATAGGTCTTTGGCTTTCCGACCTACTTCATGTTTTTTGATTATCTCCAGGCTCATCTATGGTGCCTCAAAGAGCAGTGCTTCAAGGTTTTCCATGGCTAATATTCCATTGTGTACATGGACCACTTCTTCTTGGTGCATTCCTCTGTTGATGGACATGTCCGTTGCTTCCAAGTGTTGCCTATGGTAAATATTGCTGGAGTGCAGGATTGCCAGCCTGTGATTATTGATTTTCATTTTCTCAGGTGATAGACCCAGCAGTGGGTATGATTGATTGACTGCTATGGTAGCTCAACGTTTACCTTTTCAAGGCACCTCAATTGTCCTTTCATTAGTGACTCTTACCACGTCCCCCTTAGAATCGAGGGGACGCATTTCTCCACAATCACGTCAGCATATATTGTTTGCAGGATTTTTGTTGATGGCCATTCTGACTGGTGTGAGCTGATAGGTTTTTGTAATTTGGGTTTACATGCCTGTCAAAATTCCTACAATTCATCATTTGTCCACGCCTTTTTCTTTTCTGTTAAAAGAAAAAAGAAAAAAACTGTGAGTATAATATACCTCTTCAAATTTTCTTTTTAGAAGGTTGCACTCTAGAATTTTTTGGTCGATTTTCGACCTCAGTATTTTTTGGAGGGCAGGTGCCATTTACAGAACTGCCATTGGTGAATATTTAGTGACCTTTGGCAGTGGGTTTAAAGCTGCTGTTGTGGGAAACGGCCACAAGGATGCAGCATTTCTCCATTCCCAAATCTGGGTACTAGGGCAGCAGAGCCGTTCTGGAAGTCGTTTGCCTAGGTTGTAAATTTGGATGGAATGTGCCAGGAAAACCCCCCATAAGTTTATGTCTCATTACTCCTAGTTCGTTGTTTTAATTTTTTCAATTGGGGTAATGGTTAGAATGTTGCTTGTCCAAGGTGTACACACTCTGGTCCATCTACATATTCTATATACCTATTTATGTAGAGATCCTCTTCCCCTGTAAATTATTACAGAGTGTTCCGTAAACCTTCCTTGCTATAGGGTCGGTCTTTTTGATATATGTATATAATATGTATTTGTATACATATGGTAACGCTAATCTTCATTTATCCATCCCCCCCACCTTTCCTTTTAGATAAGCATAGTTTTTTTTTTTTTTTAAATAAGTCTGTGATTGACTTTCTTTGTGGAAATATGTTCATTTGTGTCCGTTATTAGATAACGCCTATAAGTGATATCATAGGATATAGGACTTTTGCTTTCCGACTTACCTCATGTTCTGTGATTATCTCCAAGATCATCTATGGTGCCTCAAAGAGCAGTGTTTCACTGTTTTCCATGCCTAGTATTCATTGTCTACTTGGACCTCCACTTCTTCTTTATCCTTTCATCTGTTGATGGACATTTTGGTTGCTTCACTGTCTTGTCTATTGTGAATAAGGCTGCAGTGCAGCTTTTGCAACGCGGGGCTTCTTCATTCTGGTCTTCTCAGGTGAGAGGCCCATTGGTGCGCCTGCTGGATTGAATGGTACCTCAGTTTTTCCTTTTCAACGCAGCTCCTTTCTGTTCTCATTATTAGCGTTTAACCCTTTTACATCTCACCAGCAGCTAGAGGATACACAGTTCTCTAAAACCTCTTCAGCATTTATTGTTTGTAGACTTTTTGCCAATGGTCAGTCGACTGGTGTGAGTTGAAAACTTTTTGTAGATTAGATTGCATGAGTCTAATACTTCCTGAGGTGGAACTTTTATCCATTTTCCTTTCTTTAAAAAGAGAGTGAGTAAAACTTACCTCTTTATACTATCTTGAAAATCCTGCGTGTTTTGAATTTTTTTTTATCCATTCCCTACCTCAGCACACTTTTTTAGGGCAGGTGTCCTTTACAGCCCTGAGTCCTTGTGAATGGTAAGTGACCATTAGCTGTGGGTTAAAAGCTGCTCTTGCGGGAATCGGCCACAAGGCGGCAGCATTTCTCCTTTACCAAATCTGGTTACTAGGGCAACAGAGCCTTACTGGAAGTGGTGTTCTAGGTTGTAAATTAGAATGGAATGTGCGAGGAAAAAGCCCTTTATGTTTATGTCTCATTACTTCTTGTTGGTATTTTTAACTTAATTTTTATTTTTTATCACAGCAAACTTGATTACAATGTTTTCTTTGTTCTAGGTGTGCAAGATGTGGTTCTTTCACACATATGCATATATCTATTCTTCTTCGGATCCTTTTCCCATGTCGGTTATGACACAATGTTGAGTAGTCTCCTCTTGGTATTGCGTAGGTCTTTGGTGATTATATATTTCACATGTGTTTGTAACTCTCTGTTAACCTCAATATGGTATGGAATCCAATCCTCACACCTTTCCATTTGGTGAACCATAAGTTTTTTTAATGAAGCTATGATAGTGTTTCTCTGTGGAAATATCTTTGTTTGTATCATTTTTTAGGTAACACCTATATGTGTTATGATAGGATATGGGTCTTTCGCTTTCTCACTTACTCCAAGTGGTGTGATTACTTCTAGACTCATCTATGGTGCTGCAAATGGCATTGTTTCATTTTTTCACAAGCTCATATTCCATCTGTACATGTAGCAGTTCTTCTTTGTCCGCCCATCTGTCGGTGGACTTTTTGGTTACTTCCATATCTTGGCTATGGGAATACTATGCAATGCAGATTTGCGTACCTGTGTCCTTCCAATTCTGTCTTCTTAGTTTATAGGTGCAGGAATAGGTCTGCTGGATCCTATGGTAGCTCAATGTTTACATTTTAAAGGCACCTCTATTCTGTTCTCTTTAGTGGCTCTTTCCAGGTTACGTCCCACATAAAGTTGAGGGTATGCATTTCTTCCCAGCACCTTCAGCATTTATTCTTTGTAGTTTTTGCTGATGGTTATTCTGAGTGGTGTGAGCTGATACCTCTTTATGGTTGAATTTGCATGTGTCTCATAATGCGTTGAAATTGAGCTTTTACACATGTCCTTTTTATTTTTCCAGCTGTGATTAGAGCTTATTTCTTCAAAGTGTTTTCTTAAAGTATGTGTCACCATTTGAAATATTTTGGCCATTATCTCCCTCAAGATATTTTGAGGGCAGGTTTCATTTACAGCCCTGCAGTACTTGTTCATATGAAGTGACCATTAGCTCAGGCTTTAAACCTGCTTTTGCAGGTAACGGCCAGAGAGCGGCAGCCTTTCTACGTTCCCCATGCTGGTACCAGGGAAACAGACCTACCGGCCAGTGGTGTTCTTCGGTTATAAACTAGAGTGCAATGTGCCCGGATAAACCCACAAATGTTGATGTCTCCTTGCTTTTGTTTGTTTTTAAATTTAATTTATATTTATTATTAGAGTAATATTCCATTGTGTACGTGGACCACTTCTTCTTGGTGCATTCCTCGGTTGATGGACATTTTCATTGCTTCCAAGTACTGACTATGGTAAATCTTGCTGGCGTACAGGTTTGCCAGCCTGTGACTTTTTGATTCACATTTTCTCAGGTGATAGGCCAAGCAGTGGTTGTGTTTGATTGACTGGTAGCTCAATGTTTCCCTGTTCAAAGCGCCTACATTGTGTTTTCATTAGTGGCTCTTTACATGCCCCCCCCCTTACAACCGATGGTACGCATTTCTCCACACTCCCTTCACTATTTATTTTTTGCAGCATTTTTCCTAATGGCCATTCTGACTGCTCTGAGCTGATAGGTTTTGTAATATGGGTATGCATGTCATTAAAATTTTTAAAATTCATCATATTCCTACGCCTTTGTCTTTTCTCTTAAAAGAAAAAAAACGTGAGTACAATATAGCTCTTGAAATTGTCTTCTTCGAAGGTTGCCCTCTTTTGAATTTTTTGGTCGATTTTTGACCGCAGAAATTTTCTGGAGGGCGTGTTCCATTTACAGAACCGCGAGTTGGTGAAAATTTAGTGACCTTTTGCAGTGGGTTCAAAGCTGCTGTTGTGGGAAACGGCCACAAGGAGGTAGCATTTCTCCATTCCCCAATCTGGGTACTAGGGCAGCAGAGCCTTTCTGGAAGTCATTGTCCTAGGTTGTAAATTAGAATGGAATTTGCCAGGAGAAATGCCCATAAGTTTATGTCTCATTACTTCTTCTTGGTTTTTAAATTTTTTTTTTTAATCTGGGTAAAGTTTAGAACATTGTCTGTCCTAGGTGTACACAATCTGGTTCTTTTGTACATTATGTATGTCTATGAATGTACGGATCCTCTTCCCATGTAAAATATTACAGTGTTCCGTCGACCTCCCTTGCTATATGTTCGGTCTTTTTGATACATGGATATAATATGTATTTGTATATGTATAGTAACACTAATCTTCATTTCTCAATTTCCCCCCTCCTTTCCTTTTAGATGAGCATAGTTTGTTTTCTAAGCCTGTGAGTGTCTTTCTCTATGGAAATATGTTCATCTGTGTCAGTTATTAGATAATGCCATAAGTGATAATATAGGCTATAGGTCTTTGGCTTTCCGACCTACTTCATGTTTTGTGATTATCTCCAGGCTCATCTATGGTGCCTCAAAGAGCAGTGCTTCAAGGTTTTCCATGGCTAATATTCCATTGTGTACATGGACCACTTCTTCTTGGTGCATTCCTCTGTTGATGGACATGTCCGTTGCTTCCAAGTGTTGCCTATGGTAAATATTGCTGGAGTGCAGGATTGCCAGCCTGTGATTATTGATTTTCATTTTCTCAGGTGATAGACCCAGCAGTGGGTATGATTGATTGACTGCTATGGTAGCTCAACGTTTACCTTTTCAAGGCACCTCAATTGTCCTTTCATTAGTGACTCTTACCACGTCCCCCTTAGAATCGAGGGGATGCATTTCTCCACAATCACGTCAGCATATATTGTTTGCAGGATTTTTGTTGATGGCCATTCTGACTGGTGTGAGCTGATAGGTTTTTGTAATTTGGGTTTACATGCCTGTCAAAATTCCTACAATTCTTCATTTTTCCACGCCTTTTTCTTTTCTGTTAAAAGAAAAAAGAAAAAAAGTGTGAGTATAATATACCTCTTCAAATTTTCTTTTTGGAAGGTTGCACTCTAGAATTTTTTGGTCGATTTTCGACCTCAGTATTTTTTGGAGGGCAGGTGCCATTTACAGAACTGCCATTGGTGAATATTTAGTGACCTTTGGCAGTGGGTTTAAAGCTGCTGTTGTGGGAAACGGCCACAAGGATGCAGCATTTCTCCATTGCCAAATCTGGGTACTAGGGCAGCAGAGCCGTTCTGGAAGTCGTTTGCCTAGGTTGTAAATTTGGATGGAATGTGCCAGGAAAACCCCCCATAAGTTTATGTCTCATTACTCCTAGTTCGTTGTTTTAATTTTTTCAATTGGGGTAATGGTTAGAATGTTGCTTGTCCAAGGTGTACACACTCTGGTTCATCTACATATTCTATATACCTATTTATGTAGAGATCCTCTTCCCCTGTAAATTATTACAGAGTGTTCTGTAAACCTTCCTTGCTATAGGGTCGGTCTTTTTGATATATGTATATAATATGTATCTGTATACATATGGTAACGCTAATCTTCATTTATCCATCCCCCCCAACTTTCCTTTTAGATAAGCATAGTTTTTTTTTTTAAATAAGTCTGTGATTGACTTTCTTTGTAGAAATATGTTCATTTGTGTCCGTTATTAGATAACGCCTATAAGTGATATCATAGGATATAGGACTTTTGCTTTCCGACTTACCTCATGTTCTGTGATTATCTCCAAGATCATCTATGGTGCCTCAAAGAGCAGTGTTTCACTGTTTTCCATGCCTAGTATTCATTGTCTACATGGACCACCACTTCTTCTTTATCCTTTCATCTGTTGATGGACATTTTGGTTGCTTCACTGTCTTGTCTATTGTGAATAAGGCTGCAGTGCAGCTTTTGCAACCCGGGTCTTCTTCATTCTGGTCTTCTCAGGTGAGAGGCCCATTGGTGCGCCTGCTGGATTGAATGGTACCTCAGTTTTTCCTTTTCAACGCAGCTCCTTTCTGTTCTCATTATTAGCGTTTAACCCTTTTACATCTCACCAGCAGCTAGAGGATACACAGTTCTCTAAAACCTCTTCAGCATTTATTGTTTGTAGACTTTTTGCCAATGGTCAGTCGACTGGTGTGAGTTGAAAACTTTTTGTAGATTAGATTGCATGAGTCTAATACTTCCTGAGGTGGAACTTTTATCCATTTTCCTTTCTTTAAAAAGAGAGTGAGTAAAACTTACCTCTTTATACTATCTTGAAAATCCTGCGTGTTTTGAATTTTTTTTTTATCCATTCCCTACCTCAGCACACTTTTTTAGGGCAGGTGTCCTTTACAGCCCTGAGTCCTTGTGAATGGTAAGTGACCATTAGCTGTGGGTTAAAAGCTGCTCTTGTGGGAATCGGCCACAAGGCGGCAGCATTTCTCCTTTACCAAATCTGGTTACTAGGGCAACAGAGCCTTACTGGAAGTGGTGTTCTAGGTTGTAAATTAGAATGGAATGTGCGAGGAAAAAGCCCTTTAAGTTTATGTCTCATTACTTCTTGTTGGTATTTTTAACTTAATTTTTATTTTTTACCACAGCAAACTTGATTACAATGTTTTCTTTGTTCTAGGTGTGCAAGATGTGGTTCTTTCACACATATGCATATATCTATTCTTCTTCGGATCCTTTTCCCATGTCGGTTATGACACAATGTTGAGTAGTCTCCTCTTGGTATTGCGTAGGTCTTTGGTGATTATATATTTCACATGTGTTTGTATCTCTCTGTTAACCTCAATATGGTAATGTATCCAATCTCACACCTTTCCATTTGGTGAACCATAAGTTTTTTTAATGAAGCTATGATAGTGTTTCTCTGTGGAAATATCTTTGTTTGTATCATTTTTTAGGTAACACCTATATGTGATATGATAGGATATGGGTCTTTCGCTTTCTCACTTACTCCAAGTGGCGTGATTACTTCTAGACTCATCTATGGTGCTGCAAATGGCATTGTTTCATTTTTTCACAAGCTCATATTCCATCTGTACATGTAGCAGTCCTTCTTTGTCCGCCCATCTGTCGGTGGACTTTCTGGTTACTTCCATATCTTGGCTATGGGAATACTATGCAATGCAGATTTGCGTACCTGTGTCCTTCCAATTCTGTCTTCTTAGTTTATAGGTCCAGGAATAGGTCTGCTGGATCCTATGGTAGCTCAATGTTTACATTTTAAAGGCACCTCTATTCTGTTCTCTTTAGTGGCTCTTTCCAGGTTACGTCCCACATAAAGTTGAGGGTATGCATTTCTTCCCAGCACCTTCAGCATTTATTCTTTGTAGTTTTTGCTGATGGTTATTCTGAGTGGTGTGAGCTGATACCTCTTTGTGGTTGAATTTGCATGTGTCTCATAATGCGTTGAAATTGAGCTTTTAGACATGTCCTTTTTATTTTTCCAGCTGTGATTAGAGCTTATTTCTTCAAAGTGTTTTCTTAAAATATGTGTCACCATTTGAAATATTTTGGCCATTATCTCCCTCAAGATATTTTGAGGGCAGGTTTCATTTACAGCCCTGCAGTACTTGTTCATATGAAGTGACCATTAGCTCAGGCTTTAAACCTGCTTTTGCAGGTAACGGCCAGAGAGCGGCAGCCTTTCTACGTTCCCCATGCTGGTACCAGGGAAACAGACCTACCGGCCAGTGGTGTTTTTCGGTTATAAACTAGAGTGCAATGTGCCCGGATAAACCCACAAATGTTGATGTCTCCTTGCTTTTGTTTGTTTTTAAATTTAATTTATATTTATTATTAGAGTAATATTCCATTGTGTACGTGGACCACTTCTTCTTGGTGCATTCCTCGGTTGATGGACATTTTCATTGCTTCCAAGTACTGACTATGGTAAATCTTGCTGGCGTACAGGTTTGCCAGCCTGTGACTTTTTGATTCTCATTTTCTCAGGTGATAGGCCAAGCAGTGGTTGTGATTGATTGACTGGTAGCTCAATGTTTCCCTGTTCAAAGCGCTTACATTGTGTTTTCATTAGTGGCTCTTTACATGCCCCCCCCCTTACAACCGAGGGTACGCATTTCTCCACACTCCCTTCACCATTTATTTTTTGCAGCATTTTTCCTAATGGCCATTCTGACTGCTCTGAGCTGATAGGTTTTGTAATATGGGTATGCATGTCATTAAAATTTTTAAAATTCATCATATTCCTACGCCTTTGTCTTTTCTCTTAAAAGAAAAAACCGTGAGTACAATATAGCTCTTGAAATTGTCTTCTTCGAAGGTTGCCCTCTTTTGAATTTTTTGGTCGATTTTTGACCGCAAGAAATTTTCTGGAGGGCGGGTGCCATTTACAGAACTGCAAGTTGGTGAAAATTTAGTGACCTTTTGCAGTGGGTTCAAAGCTGCTGTTGTGGGAAACGGCCTCAAGGAGGTAGCATTTCTCCATTCCCCAATCTGGGTACTAGGGCAGCAGAGCCTTTCTGGAAGTCATTGTCCTAGGTTGTAAATTAGAATGGAATTTGCCAGGAGAAATCCCCATAAGTTTATATCTCATTACTTCTTCTTGGTTTTTAAATTTTTTTTTTAATCTGGGTAAATTTAGAACATTGTCTGTCCTAGGTGTACACAATCTGGTTCATTTGTACATTATGCATGTCTATGAATGTACAGATCCTCTTCCCATGTAAAATATTACAGTGTTCCGTCGACCTCCCTTGCTATATGTTCGGTCTTTTTGATACATGGATATAATATGTATTTGTATATGTATAGTAACACTAATCTTCATTTCTCAATTTCCCCCCTCCTTTCCTTTTAGATGAGCATAGTTTGTTTTCTAAGCCTGTGAGTGTCTTTCTCTTTGGAAATATGTTCATCTGTGTCAGTTATTAGATAATGCCATAAGTGATAATATAGGCTATAGGTCTTTGGCTTTCCGACCTACTTCATGTTTTTTGATTATCTCCAGGCTCATCTATGGTGCCTCAAAGAGCAGTGCTTCAAGGTTTTCCATGGCTAATATTCCATTGTGTACATGGACCACTTCTTCTTGGTGCATTCCTCTGTTGATGGACATGTCCGTTGCTTCCAAGTGTTGCCTATGGTAAATATTGCTGGAGTGCAGGATTGCCAGCCTGTGATTATTGATTTTCATTTTCTCAGGTGATAGACCCAGCAGTGGGTATGATTGATTGACTGCTATGGTAGCTCAACGTTTACCTTTTCAAGGCACCTCAATTGTCCTTTCATTAGTGACTCTTACCACGTCCCCCTTAGAATCGAGGGGACGCATTTCTCCACAATCACGTCAGCATATATTGTTTGCAGGATTTTTGTTGATGGCCATTCTGACTGGTGTGAGCTGATAGGTTTTTGTAATTTGGGTTTACATGCCTGTCAAAATTCCTACAATTCATCATTTTTCCACGCCTTTTACTTTTCTGTTAAAAGAAAAAAGAAAAAAAGTGTGAGTATAATATACCTCTTCAAATTTTCTTTTTGGAAAGTTGCACTCTAGAATTTTTTGGTCGATTTTCGACCTCAGTATTTTTTGGAGGGCAGGTGCCATTTACAGAACTGCCATTGGTGAATATTTAGTGACCTTTGGCAGTGGGTTTAAAGCTGCTGTTGTGGGAAACGGCCACAAGGATGCAGCATTTCTCCATTCCCAAATCTGGGTACTAGGGCAGCAGAGCCGTTCTGGAAGTCGTTTGCCTAGGTTGTAAATTTGGATGGAATGTGCCAGGAAAACCCCCCATAAGTTTATGTCTCATTACTCCTAGTTCGTTGTTTTAATTTTTTCAATTGGGGTAATGGTTAGAATGTTGCTTGTCCAAGGTGTACACACTCTGGTTCATCTACATATTCTATATACCTATTTATGTAGAGATCCTCTTCCCCTGTAAATTATTACAGAGTGTTCTGTAAACCTTCCTTGCTATAGGGTCGGTCTTTTTGATATATGTATATAATATGTATCTGTATACATATGGTAACGCTAATCTTCATTTATCCATCCCCCCCACCTTTCCTTTTAGATAAGCATAGTTTTTTTTTTTAAATAAGTCTGTGATTGACTTTCTTTGTGGAAATATGTTCATTTGTGTCCGTTATTAGATAACGCCTATAAGTGATATCATAGGATATAGGACTTTTGCTTTCCGACTTACCTCATGTTCTGTGATTATCTCCAAGATCATCTATGGTGCCTCAAAGAGCAGTGTTTCACTGTTTTCCATGCCTAGTATTCATTGTCTACATGGACCACCACTTCTTCTTTATCCTTTCATCTGTTGATGGACATTTTGGTTGCTTCACTGTCTTGTCTATTGTGAATAAGGCTGCAGTGCAGCTTTTGCAACCCGGGTCTTCTTCATTCTGGTCTTCTCAGGTGAGAGGCCCATTGGTGCGCCTGCTGGATTGAATGGTACCTCAGTTTTTCCTTTTCAACGCAGCTCCTTTCTGTTCTCATTATTAGCGTTTAACCCTTTTACATCTCACCAGCAGCTAGAGGATACACAGTTCTCTAAAACCTCTTCAGCATTTATTGTTTGTAGACTTTTTGCCAATGGTCAGTCGACTGGTGTGAGTTGAAAACTTTTTGTAGATTAGATTGCATGAGTCTAATACTTCCTGAGGTGGAACTTTTATCCATTTTCCTTTCTTTAAAAAGAGAGTGAGTAAAACTTACCTCTTTATACTATCTTGAAAATCCTGCGTGTTTTGAATTTTTTTTTTATCCATTCCCTACCTCAGCACACTTTTTTAGGGCAGGTGTCCTTTACAGCCCTGAGTCCTTGTGAATGGTAAGTGACCATTAGCTGTGGGTTAAAAGCTGCTCTTGTGGGAATCGGCCACAAGGCGGCAGCATTTCTCCTTTACCAAATCTGGTTACTAGGGCAACAGAGCCTTACTGGAAGTGGTGTTCTAGGTTGTAAATTAGAATGGAATGTGCGAGGAAAAAGCCCTTTAAGTTTATGTCTCATTACTTCTTGTTGGTATTTTTAACTTAATTTTTATTTTTTACCACAGCAAACTTGATTACAATGTTTTCTTTGTTCTAGGTGTGCAAGATGTGGTTCTTTCACACATATGCATATATCTATTCTTCTTCGGATCCTTTTCCCATGTCTGTTATGACACAATGTTGAGTAGTCTCCTCTTGGTATTGCGTAGGTCTTTGGTGATTATATATTTCACATGTGTTTGTATCTCTCTGTTAACCTCAATATGGTAATGTATCCAATCTCACACCTTTCCATTTGGTGAACCATAAGTTTTTTTAATGAAGCTATGATAGTGTTTCTCTGTGGAAATATCTTTGTTTGTATCATTTTTTAGGTAACACCTATATGTGATATGATAGGATATGGGTCTTTCGCTTTCTCACTTACTCCAAGTGGCGTGATTACTTCTAGACTCATCTATGGTGCTGCAAATGGCATTGTTTCATTTTTTCACAAGCTCATATTCCATCTGTACATGTAGCAGTCCTTCTTTGTCCGCCCATCTGTCGGTGGACTTTCTGGTTACTTCCATATCTTGGCTATGGGAATACTATGCAATGCAGATTTGCGTACCTGTGTCCTTCCAATTCTGTCTTCTTAGTTTATAGGTCCAGGAATAGGTCTGCTGGATCCTATGGTAGCTCAATGTTTACATTTTAAAGGCACCTCTATTCTGTTCTCTTTAGTGGCTCTTTCCAGGTTACGTCCCACATAAAGTTGAGGGTATGCATTTCTTCCCAGCACCTTCAGCATTTATTCTTTGTAGTTTTTGCTGATGGTTATTCTGAGTGGTGTGAGCTGATACCTCCTTGTGGTTGAATTTGCATGTGTCTCATAATGCGTTGAAATTGAGCTTTTAGACATGTCCTTTTTATTTTTCCAGCTGTGATTAGAGCTTATTTCTTCAAAGTGTTTTCTTAAAGTATGTGTCACCATTTGAAATATTTTGGCCATTATCTCCCTCAAGATATTTTGAGGGCAGGTTTCATTTACAGCCCCGCAGTACTTGTTCATATGAAGTGACCATTAGCTCAGGCTTTAAACCTGCTTTAGCAGGTAACGGCCAGAGAGCGGCAGCCTTTCTACGTTCCCCATGCTGGTACCAGGGAAACAGACCTACCGGCCAGTGGTGTTCTTCGGTTATAAACCAGAGTGCAATGTGCCCGGATAAACCCACAAATGTTGATGTCTCCTTGCTTTTGTTTGTTTTTAAATTTAATTTATATTTATTATTAGAGTAATATTCCATTGTGTACGTGGACCACTTCTTCTTGGTGCATTCCTCGGTTGATGGACATTTTCATTGCTTCCAAGTGCTGACTATGGTAAATCTTGCTGGCGTACAGGTTTGCCAGCCTGTGACTTTTTGATTCTCATTTTCTCAGGTGATAGGCCAAGCAGTGGTTGTGATTGATTGACTGGTAGCTCAATGTTTCCCTGTTCAAAGCGCCTACATTGTGTTTTCATTAGTGGCTCTTTACATGCCGCCCCCTTACAACCGAGGGTACGCATTTCTCCACACTCCCTTCACTATTTATTTTTAGCAGCATTTTTCCTAATGACCATTCTGACTGCTCTGAGCTGATAGGTTTTGTAATATGGGTATGCATGTCATTAAAATTTTTAAAATTCATCATATTCCTACGCCTTTGTCTTTTCTCTTAAAAGAAAAAAAACGTGAGTACAATATAGCTCTTGAAATTGTCTTCTTCGAAGGTTGCCCTCTTTTGAATTTTTTGGTCGATTTTTGACCGCAGAAATTTTCTGGAGGGCGGGTGCCATTTACAGAACTGCGAGTTGGTGAAAATTTAGTGACCTTTTGCAGTGGGTTCAAAGCTGCTGTTGTGGGAAACGGCCACAAGGAGGTAGCATTTCTCCATTCCCCAATCTGGGTACTAGGGCAGCAGAGCCTTTCTGGAAGTCATTGTCCTAGGTTGTAAATTAGAATGGAATTTGCCAGGAGAAATCCCCATAAGTTTATGTCTCATTACTTCTTCTTGGTTTTTAATTTTTTTTTTTTAATCTGGGTAAAGTTTAGAACATTGTCTGTCCTAGGTGTACACAATCTGGTTCATTTGTACATTATGTATGTCTATGAATGTACGGATCCTCTTCCCATGTAAAATATTACAGTGTTCCGTCGACCTCCCTTGCTATATGTTCGGTCTTTTTGATACATGGATATAATATGTATTTGTATATGTATAGTAACACTAATCTTCATTTCTCAATTTCCCCCCTCCTTTCCTTTTAGATGAGCATAGTTTGTTTTCTAAGCCTGTGAGTGTCTTTCTCTATGGAAATATGTTCATCTGTGTCAGTTATTAGATAATGCCATAAGTGATAATATAGGCTATAGGTCTTTGGCTTTCCGACCTACTTCATGTTTTGTGATTATCTCCAGGCTCATCTATGGTGCCTCAAAGAGCAGTGCTTCAAGGTTTTCCATGGCTAATATTCCATTGTGTACATGGACCACTTCTTCTTGGTGCATTCCTCTGTTGATGGACATGTCCGTTGCTTCCAAGTGTTGCCGATGGTAAATATTGCTGGAGTGCAGGATTGCCAGCCTGTGATTATTGATTTTCATTTTCTCAGGTGATAGACCCAGCAGTGGGTATGATTGATTGACTGCTATGGTAGCTCAACGTTTACCTTTTCAAGGCACCTCAATTGTCCTTTCATTAGTGACTCTTACCACGTCCCCCTTAGAATCGAGGGGACGCATTTCTCCACAATCACGTCAGCATATATTGTTTGCAGGATTTTTGTTGATGGCCATTCTGACTGGTGTGAGCTGATAGGTTTTTGTAATTTGGGTTTACATGCCTGTCAATATTCCTACAATTCATCATTTGTCCACGCCTTTTTCTTTTCTGTTAAAAGAAAAAAGAAAAAAACTGTGAGTATAATATACCTCTTCAAATTTTCTTTTTGGAAGGTTGCACTCTAGAATTTTTTGGTCGATTTTCGACCTCAGTATTTTTTGGAGGGCAGGTGCCATTTACAAAACTGCCATTGGTGAATATTTAGTGACCTTTGGCAGTGGGTTTAAAGCTGCTGTTGTGGGAAACGACCACAAGGATGCAGCATTTCTCCATTGCCAAATCTGGGTACTAGGGCAGCAGAGCCGTTCTGGAAGTCGTTTGCCTAGGTTGTAAATTTGGATGGAATGTGCCAGGAAAACCCCCCATAAGTTTATGTCTCATTACTCCTAGTTCGTTGTTTTAATTTTTTCATTTGGGGTAATGGTTAGAATGTTGCTTGTCCAAGGTGTACACACTCTGGTTCATCTACATATTCTATAAACCTATTTATGTAGAGATCCTCTTCCCCTGTAAATTATTACAGAGTGTTCCGTAAACCTTCCTTGCTATAGGGTCGGTCTTTTTGATATATGTATATAATATGTATTTGTATACATATGGTAACGCTAATCTTCATTTATCCATCCCCCCCACCTTTCCTTTTAGATAAGCATAGTTTTTTTTTTTTTAAATAAGTCTGTGATTGACTTTCTTTGTGGAAATATGTTCATTTGTGTCCGTTATTAGATAACGCCTATAAGTGATATCATAGGATATAGGACTTTTGCTTTCCGACTTACCTCATGTTCTGTGATTATCTCCAAGATCATCTATGGTGCCTCAAAGAGCAGTGTTTCACTGTTTTCCATGGCTAGTATTCATTGTCTACATGGACCACCACTTCTTCTTTATCCTTTCATCTGTTGATGGACATTTTGGTTGCTTCACTGTCTTGTCTATTGTGAATAAGGCTGCAGTGCAGCTTTTGCAACCCGGGTCTTCTTCATTCTGGTCTTCTCAGGTGAGAGGCCCATTGGTGCGCCTGCTGGATTGAATGGTACCTCAGTTTTTCCTTTTCAACGCAGCTCCTTTCTGTTCTCATTATTAGCGTTTAACCCTTTTACATCTCACCAGCAGCTAGAGGATACACAGTTCTCTAAAACCTCTTCAGCATTTATTGTTTGTAGACTTTTTGCCAATGGTCAGTCGACTGGTGTGAGTTGAAAACTTTTTGTAGATTAGATTGCATGAGTCTAATACTTCCTGAGGTGGAACTTTTATCCATTTTCCTTTCTTTAAAAAGAGAGTGAGTAAAACTTACCTCTTTATACTATCTTGAAAATCCTGCGTGTTTTGAATTTTTTTTTATCCATTCCCTACCTCAGCACACTTTTTTAGGGCAGGTGTCCTTTACAGCCCTGAGTCCTTGTGAATGGTAAGTGACCATTAGCTGTGGGTTAAAAGCTGCTCTTGTGGGAATCGGCCACAAGGCGGCAGCATTTCTCCTTTACCAAATCTGGTTACTAGGGCAACAGAGCCTTACTGGAAGTGGTGTTCTAGGTTGTAAATTAGAATGGAATGTGCGAGGAAAAAGCCCTTTAAGTTTATGTCTCATTACTTCTTGTTGGTATTTTTAACTTAATTTTTATTTTTTATCACAGCAAACTTGATTACAATGTTTTCTTTGTTCTAGGTGTGCAAGATGTGGTTCTTTCACACATATGCATATATCTATTCTTCTTCGGATCCTTTTCCCATATCGGTTATGACACAATGTTGAGTAGTCTCCTCTTGGTATTGCGTAGGTCTTTGGTGATTATATATTTCACATGTGTTTGTATCTCTCTGTTAACCTCAATATGGTAATGTATCCAATCCTCACACCTTTCCATTTGGTGAACCATAAGTTTTTTTAATGAAGCTATGATAGTGTTTCTCTGTGGAAATATCTTTGTTTGTATCATTTTTTAGGTAACACCTATATGTTATATGATAGGATATGGGTCTTTCGCTTTCTCACTTACTCCAAGTGGTGTGATTACTTCTAGACTCATCTATGGTGCTGCAAATGGCATTGTTTCATTTTTTCACAAGCTCATATTCCATCTGTACATGTAGCAGTTCTTCTTTGTCCGCCCATCTGTCGGTGGACTTTTTGGTTACTTCCATATCTTGGCTATGGGAATACTATGCAATGCAGATTTGCGTACCTGTGTCCTTCCAATTTTGTCTTCTTAGTTTATAGGTGCAGGAATAGGTCTGCTGGATCCTATGGTAGCTCAATGTTTACATTTTAAAGGCACCTCTATTCTGTTCTCTTTAGTGGCTCTTTCCAGGTTACGTCCCACATAAAGTTGAGGGTATGCATTTCTTCCCAGCACCTTCAGCATTTATTCTTTGTAGTTTTTGCTGATGGTTATTCTGAGTGGTGTGAGCTGATACGTCTTTATGGTTGAATTTGCATGTGTCTCATAATGCGTTGAAATTGAGCTTTTAGACATGTCCTTTTTATTTTTCCAGCTGTGATTAGAGCTTATTTCTTCAAAGTGTTTCCTTAAAGTATGTGTCACCATTTGAAATATTTTGGCCATTATCTCCCTCAAGATATTTTGAGGGCAGGTTTCATTTACAGCCCTGCAGTACTTGTTCATATGAAGTGACCATTAGCTCAGGCTTTAAACCTGCTTTTGCAGGTAACGGCCAGAGAGCGGCAGCCTTTCTACGTTCCCCATGCTGGTACCAGGGAAACAGACCTACCGGCCAGTGGTGTTTTTCGGTTGTAAACTAGAGTGCAATGTGCCCGGATAAACCCACAAATGTTGATGTCTCCTTGCTTTTGTTTGTTTTTAAATTTAATTTATATTTATTATTAGAGTAATATTCCATTGTGTACGTGGACCACTTCTTCTTGGTGCATTCCTCGGTTGATGGACATTTTCATTGCTTCCAAGTACTGACTATGGTAAATCTTGCTGGCGTACAGGTTTGCCAGCCTGTGACTTTTTGATTCTCATTTTCTCAGGTGATAGGCCAAGCAGTGGTTGTGATTGATTGACTGGTAGCTCAATGTTTCCCTGTTCAAAGCGCCTACATTGTGTTTTCATTAGTGGCTCTTTACATGCCCCCCCCCTTACAACCGAGGGTACGCATTTCTCCACACTCCCTTCACCATTTATTTTTTGCAGCATTTTTCCTAATGGCCATTCTGACTGCTCTGAGCTGATAGGTTTTGTAATATGGGTATGCATGTCATTAAAATTTTTAAAATTCATCATATTCCTACGCCTTTGTCTTTTCTCTTAAAAGAAAAAACCGTGAGTACAATATAGCTCTTGAAATTGTCTTCTTCGAAGGTTGCCCTCTTTTGAATTTTTTGGTCGATTTTTGACCGCAAGAAATTTTCTGGAGGGCGGGTGCCATTTACAGAACTGCAAGTTGGTGAAAATTTAGTGAGCTTTTGCAGTGGGTTCAAAGCTGCTGTTGTGGGAAACGGCCTCAAGGAGGTAGCATTTCTCCATTCCCCAATCTGGGTACTAGGGCAGCAGAGCCTTTCTGGAAGTCATTGTCCTAGGTTGTAAATTAGAATGGAATTTGCCAGGAGAAATCCCCATAAGTTTATATCTCATTACTTCTTCTTGGTTTTTAAATTTTTTTTTAATCTGGGTAAATTTAGAACATTGTCTGTCCTAGGTGTACACAATCTGGTTCATTTGTACATTATGCATGTCTATGAATGTACAGATCCTCTTCCCATGTAAAATATTACAGTGTTCCGTCGACCTCCCTTGCTATATGTTCGGTCTTTTTGATACATGGATATAATATGTATTTGTATATGTATAGTAACACTAATCTTCATTTCTCAATTTCCCCCCTCCTTTCCTTTTAGATGAGCATAGTTTGTTTTCTAAGCCTGTGAGTGTCTTTCTCTTTGGAAATATGTTCATCTGTGTCAGTTATTAGTTAATGCCATAAGTGATAATATAGGCTATAGGTCTTTGGCTTTCCGACCTACTTCATGTTTTTTGATTATCTCCAGGCTCATCTATGGTGCCTCAAAGAGCAGTGCTTCAAGGTTTTCCATGGCTAATATTCCATTGTGTACATGGACCACTTCTTCTTGGTGCATTCCTCTGTTGATGGACATGTCCGTTGCTTCCAAGTGTTGCCTATGGTAAATATTGCTGGAGTGCAGGATTGCCAGCCTGTGATTATTGATTTTCATTTTCTCAGGTGATAGACCCAGCAGTGGGTATGATTGATTGACTGCTATGGTAGCTCAACGTTTACCTTTTCAAGGCACCTCAATTGTCCTTTCATTAGTGACTCTTACCACGTCCCCCTTAGAATCGAGGGGACGCATTTCTCCACAATCACGTCAGCATATATTGTTTGCAGGATTTTTGTTGATGGCCATTCTGACTGGTGTGAGCTGATAGGTTTTTGAAATTTGGGTTTACATGCCTGTCAAAATTCCTACAATTCATCATTTGTCCACGCCTTTTTCTTTTCTGTTAAAAGAAAAAAGAAAAAAACTGTGAGTATAATATACCTCTTCAAATTTTCTTTTTGGAAGGTTGCACTCTAGAATTTTTTGGTCGATTTTCGACCTCAGTATTTTTTGGAGGGCAGGTGCCATTTACAGAACTGCCATTGGTGAATATTTAGTGACCTTTGGCAGTGGGTTTAAAGCTGCTGTTGTGGGAAACGGCCACAAGGATGCAGCATTTCTCCATTCCCAAATCTGGGTACTAGGGCAGCAGAGCCGTTCTGGAAGTCGTTTGCCTAGGTTGTAAATTTGGATGGAATGTGCCAGGAAAACCCCCCATAAGTTTATGTCTCATTACTCCTAGTTCGTTGTTTTAATTTTTTCAATTGGGGTAATGGTTAGAATGTTGCTTGTCCAAGGTGTACACACTCTGGTTCATCTACATATTCTATATACCTATTTATGTAGAGATCCTCTTCCCCTGTAAATTATTACAGAGTGTTCTGTAAACCTTCCTTGCTATAGGGTCGGTCTTTTTGATATATGTATATAATATGTATCTGTATACATATGGTAACGCTAATCTTCATTTATCCATCCCCCCCACCTTTCCTTTTAGATAAGCATAGTTTTTTTTTTTTAAATAAGTCTGTGATTGACTTTCTTTGTGGAAATATGTTCATTTGTGTCCGTTATTAGATAACGCCTATAAGTGATATCATAGGATATAGGACTTTTGCTTTCCGACTTACCTCATGTTCTGTGATTATCTCCAAGATCATCTATGGTGCCTCAAAGAGCAGTGTTTCACTGTTTTCCATGCCTAGTATTCATTGTCTACATGGACCACCACTTCTTCTTTATCCTTTCATCTGTTGATGGACATTTTGGTTGCTTCACTGTCTTGTCTATTGTGAATAAGGCTGCAGTGCAGCTTTTGCAACCCGGGTCTTCTTCATTCTGGTCTTCTCAGGTGAGAGGCCCATTGGTTGAATGGTACCTCAGTTTTTCCTTTTCAACGCAGCTCCTTTCTGTTCTCATTATTAGCGTTTAACCCTTTTACATCTCACCAGCAGCTAGAGGATACACAGTTCTCTAAAACCTCTTCAGCATTTATTGTTTGTAGACTTTTTGCCAATGGTCAGTCGACTGGTGTGAGTTGAAAACTTTTTGTAGATTAGATTGCATGAGTCTAATACTTCCTGAGGTGGAACTTTTATCCATTTTCCTTTCTTTAAACAGAGAGTGAGTAAAACTTACCTCTTTATACTATCTTGAAAATCCTGCGTGTTTTGAATTTTTTTTTTATCCATTCCCTACCTCAGCACACTTTTTTAGGGCAGGTGTCCTTTACAGCCCTGAGTCCTTGTGAATGGTAAGTGACCATTAGCTGTGGGTTAAAAGCTGCTCTTGCGGGAATCGGCCACAAGGCGGCAGCATTTCTCCTTTACCAAATCTGGTTACTAGGGCAACAGAGCCTTACTGGAAGTGGTGTTCTAGGTTGTAAATTAGAATGGAATGTGCGAGGAAAAAGCCCTTTAAGTTTATGTCTCATTACTTCTTGTTGGTATTTTTAACTTAATTTTTATTTTTTATCACAGCAAACTTGATTACAATGTTTTCTTTGTTCTAGGTGTGCAAGATGTGGTTCTTTCACACATATGCATATATCTATTCTTCTTCGGATCCTTTTCCCATGTCGGTTATGACACAATGTTGAGTAGTCTCCTCTTGGTATTGCGTAGGTCTTTGGTGATTATATATTTCACATGTGTTTGTATCTCTCTGTTAACCTCAATATGGTAATGTATCCAATCCTCACACCTTTCCATTTGGTGAACCATAAGTTTTTTTAATGAAGCTATGATAGTGTTTCTCTGTGGAAATATCTTTGTTTGTATCATTTTTTAGGTAACACCTATATGTGATATGATAGGATATGGGTATTTCGCTTTCTCACTTACTCCATGTGGCGTGATTACTTCTAGACTCATCTATGGTGCTGCAAATGGCATTGTTTCATTTTTTCACAAGCTCATATTCCATCTGTACATGTAGCAGTTCTTCTTTGTCCGCCCATCTGTCGGTGGACTTTTTGGTTACTTCCATATCTTGGCTATGGGAATACTATGCAATGCAGATTTGCGTACCTGTGTCCTTCCAATTCTGTCTTCTTAGTTTATAGGTGCAGGAATAGGTCTGCTGGATGCTATGGTAGCTCAATGTTTACCTTTTAAAGGCACCTCTATTCTGTTCTCTTTAGTGGCTCTTTCCAGGTTACGTCCCACATAAAGTTGAGGGTATGCATTTCTTCCCAGCACCTTCAGCATTTATTCTTTGTAGTTTTTGCTGATGGTTATTCTGAGTGGTGTGAGCTGATACCTCTTTGTGGTTGAATTTGCATGTGTCTCATAATGCGTTGAAATTGAGCTTTTAGACATGTCCTTTTTATTTTTCCAGCTGTGATTAGAGCTTATTTCTTCAAAGTGTTTTCTTAAAGTATGTGTCACCATTTGAAATATTTTGGCCATTATCTCCCTCAAGATATTTTGAGGGCAGGTTTCATTTACAGCCCTGCAGTACTTGTTCATATGAAGTGACCATTAGCTCAGGCTTTAAACCTGCTTTTGCAGGTAACGGCCAGAGAGCGGCAGCCTTTCTACGTTCCCCATGCTGGTACCAGGGAAACAGACCTACCGGCCAGTGGTGTTCTTCGGTTATAAACTAGAGTGCAATGTGCCCGGATAAACCCACAAATGTTGATGTCTCCTTGCTTTTGTTTGTTTTTAAATTTAATTTATATTTATTATTAGAGTAATATTCCATTGTGTACGTGGACCACTTCTTCTTGGTGCATTCCTCGGTTGATGGACATTTTCATTGCTTCCAAGTACTGACTATGGTAAATCTTGCTGGCGTACAGGTTTGCCAGCCTGTGACTTTTTGATTCTCATTTTCTCAGGTGATAGGCCAAGCAGTGGTTGTGATTGATTGACTGGTAGCTCAATGTTTCCCTGTTCAAAGCGCCTACATTGTGTTTTCATTAGTGGCTCTTTACATGCCCCCCCCCTTACAACCGAGGGTACGCATTTCTCCACACTCCCTTCACCATTTATTTTTTGCAGCATTTTTCCTAATGGCCATTCTGACTGCTCTGAGCTGATAGGTTTTGTAATATGGGTATGCATGTCATTAAAATTTTTAAAATTCATCATATTCCTACGCCTTTGTCTTTTCTCTTAAAAGAAAAAACCGTGAGTACAATATAGCTCTTGAAATTGTCTTCTTCGAAGGTTGCCCTCTTTTGAATTTTTTGGTCGATTTTTGACCGCAGAAATTTTCTGGAGGGCGGGTGCCATTTACAGAACTGCAAGTTGGTGAAAATTTAGTGACCTTTTGCAGTGGGTTCAAAGCTGCTGTTGTGGGAAACGGCCTCAAGGAGGTAGCATTTCTCCATTCCCCAATCTGGGTACTAGGGCAGCAGAGCCTTTCTGGAAGTCATTGTCCTAGGTTGTAAATTAGAATGGAATTTGCCAGGAGAAATCCCCATAAGTTTATATCTCATTACTTCTTCTTGGTTTTTAAATTTTTTTTTTAATCTGGGTAAATTTAGAACATTGTCTGTCCTAGGTGTACACAATCTGGTTCATTTGTACATTATGCATGTCTATGAATGTAGAGATCCTCTTCCCATGTAAAATATTACAGTGTTCCGTCGACCTCCCTTGCTATATGTTCGGTCTTTTTGATACATGGATATAATATGTATTTGTATATGTATAGTAACACTAATCTTCATTTCTCAATTTCCCCCCTCCTTTCCTTTTAGATGAGCATAGTTTGTTTTCTCAGCCTGTGAGTGTCTTTCTCTTTGGAAATATGTTCATCTGTGTCAGTTATTAGATAATGCCATAAGTGATAATATAGGCTATAGGTCTTTGGCTTTCCGACCTACTTCATGTTTTTTGATTATCTCCAGGCTCATCTATGGTGCCTCAAAGAGCAGTGCTTCAAGGTTTTCCATGGCTAATATTCCATTGTGTACATGGACCACTTCTTCTTGGTGCATTCCTCTGTTGATGGACATGTCCGTTGCTTCCAAGTGTTGCCTATGGTAAATATTGCTGGAGTGCAGGATTGCCAGCCTGTGATTATTGATTTTCATTTTCTCAGGTGATAGACCCAGCAGTGGGTATGATTGATTGACTGCTATGGTAGCTCAACGTTTACCTTTTCAAGGCACCTCAATTGTCCTTTCATTAGTGACTCTTACCACGTCCCCCTTAGAATCGAGGGGACGCATTTCTCCACAATCACGTCAGCATATATTGTTTGCAGGATTTTTGTTGATGGCCATTCTGACTGGTGTGAGCTGATAGGTTTTTGTAATTTGGGTTTACATGCCTGTCAAAATTCCTACAATTCATCATTTGTCCACGCCTTTTTCTTTTCTGTTAAAAGAAAAAAGAAAAAAACTGTGAGTATAATATACCTCTTCAAATTTTCTTTTTGGAAGGTTGCACTCTAGAATTTTTTGGTCGATTTTCGACCTCAGTATTTTTTGGAGGGCAGGTGCCATTTACAGAACTGCCATTGGTGAATATTTAGTGACCTTTGGCAGTGGGTTTAAAGCTGCTGTTGTGGGAAACGGCCACAAGGATGCAGCATTACTCCATTGCCAAATCTGGGTACTAGGGCAGCAGAGCCGTTCTGGAAGTCGTTTGCCTAGGTTGTAAATTTGGATGGAATGTGCCAGGAAAACCCCCCATAAGTTTATGTCTCATTACTCCTAGTTCGTTGTTTTAATTTTTTCATTTGGGGTAATGGTTAGAATGTTGCTTGTCCAAGGTGTACACACTCTGGTTCATCTACATATTCTATAAACCTATTTATGTAGAGATCCTCTTCCCCTGTAAATTATTACAGAGTGTTCCGTAAACCTTCCTTGCTATAGGGTCGGTCTTTTTGATATATGTATATAATATGTATTTGTATACATATGGTAACGCTAATCTTCATTTATCCATCCCCCCCACCTTTCCTTTTAGATAAGCATAGTTTTTTTTTTTAAATAAGTCTGTGATTGACTTTCTTTGTGGAAATATGTTCATTTGTGTCCGTTATTAGATAACGCCTATAAGTGATATCATAGGATATAGGACTTTTGCTTTCCGACTTACCTCATGTTCTGTGATTATCTCCAAGATCATCTATGGTGCCTCAAAGAGCAGTGTTTCACTGTTTTCCATGGCTAGTATTCATTGTCTACATGGACCATCACTTCTTCTTTATCCTTTCATCTGTTGATGGACATTTTGGTTGCTTCACTGTCTTGTCTATTGTGAATAAGGCTGCAGTGCAGCTTTTGCAACCCGGGTCTTCTTCATTCTGGTCTTCTCAGGTGAGAGGCCCATTGGTGCGCCTGCTGGATTGAATGGTACCTCAGTTTTTCCTTTTCAACGCAGCTCCTTTCTGTTCTCATTATTAGCGTTTAACCCTTTTACATCTCACCAGCAGCTAGAGGATACACAGTTCTCTAAAACCTCTTCAGCATTTATTGTTTGTAGACTTTTTGCCAATGGTCAGTCGACTGGTGTGAGTTGAAAACTTTTTGTAGATTAGATTGCATGAGTCTAATACTTCCTGAGGTGGAACTTTTATCCATTTTCCTTTCTTTAAAAAGAGAGTGAGTAAAACTTACCTCTTTATACTATCTTGAAAATCCTGCGTGTTTTGAATTTTTTTTTTATCCATTCCCTACCTCAGCACACTTTTTTAGGGCAGGTGTCCTTTACAGCCCTGAGTCCTTGTGAATGGTAAGTGACCATTAGCTGTGGGTTAAAAGCTGCTCTTGTGGGAATCGGCCACAAGGCGGCAGCATTTCTCCTTTACCAAATCTGGTTACTAGGGCAACAGAGCCTTACTGGAAGTGGTGTTCTAGGTTGTAAATTAGAATGGAATGTGCGAGGAAAAAGCCCTTTAAGTTTATGTCTCATTACTTCTTGTTGGTATTTTTAACTTAATTTTTATTTTTTACCACAGCAAACTTGATTACAATGTTTTCTTTGTTCTAGGTGTGCAAGATGTGGTTCTTTCACACATATGCATATATCTATTCTTCTTCGGATCCTTTTCCCATGTCGGTTATGACACAATGTTGAGTAGTCTCCTCTTGGTATTGCGTAGGTCTTTGGTGATTATATATTTCACATGTGTTTGTATCTCTCTGTTAACCTCAATATGGTAATGTATCCAATCTCACACCTTTCCATTTGGTGAACCATAAGTTTTTTTAATGAAGCTATGATAGTGTTTCTCTGTGGAAATATCTTTGTTTGTATCATTTTTTAGGTAACACCTATATGTGATATGATAGGATATGGGTCTTTCGCTTTCTCACTTACTCCAAGTTGCGTGATTACTTCTAGACTCATCTATGGTGCTGCAAATGGCATTGTTTCATTTTTTCACAAGCTCATATTCCATCTGTACATGTAGCAGTCCTTCTTTGTCCGCCCATCTGTCGGTGGACTTTCTGGTTACTTCCATATCTTGGCTATGGGAATACTATGCAATGCAGATTTGCGTACCTGTGTCCTTCCAATTCTGTCTTCTTAGTTTATAGGTGCAGGAATAGGTCTGCTGGATGCTATGGTAGCTCAATGTTTACCTTTTAAAGGCACCTCTATTCTGTTCTCTTTAGTGGCTCTTTCCAGGTTACGTCCCACATAAAGTTGAGGGTATGCATTTCTTCCCAGCACCTTCAGCATTTATTCTTTGTAGTTTTTGCTGATGGTTATTCTGAGTGGTGTGAGCTGATACCTCTTTGTGGTTGAATTTGCATGTGTCTCATAATGCGTTGAAACTGAGCTTTTAGACATGTCCTTTTTATTTTTCCAGCTGTGATTAGAGCTTATTTCTTCAAAGTGTTTTCTTAAAGTATGTGTCACCATTTGAAATATTTTGGCCATTATCTCCCTCAAGATATTTTGAGGGCAGGTTTCATTTACAGCCCTGCAGCACTTGTTCATATGAAGTGACCATTAGCTCAGGCTTTAAACCTGCTTTAGCAGGTAACGGCCAGAGAGCGGCAGCCTTTCTACGTTCCCCATGATGGTACCAGGGAAACAGACCTACCGGCCAGTGGTGTTCTTCGGTTATAAACTAGAGTGCAATGTGCCCGGATAAACCCACAAATGTTGATGTCTCCTTGCTTTTGTTTGTTTTTAAATTTAATTTATATTTATTATTAGAGTAATATTCCATTGTGTACGTGGACCACTTCTTCTTGGTGCATTCCTCGGTTGATGGACATTTTCATTGCTTCCAAGTGCTGACTATGGTAAATCTTGCTGGCGTACAGGTTTGCCAGCCTGTGACTTTTTGATTCTCATTTTCTCAGGTGATAGGCCAAGCAGTGGTTGTGATTGATTGACTGGTAGCTCAATGTTTCCCTGTTCAAAGCGCCTACATTGTGTTTTCATTAGTGGCTCTTTACATGCCCCCCCCTTACAACCGAGGGTACGCATTTTTCCACACTCCCTTCACTATTTATTTTTAGCAGCATTTTTCCTAATGACCATTCTGACTGCTCTGAGCTGATAGGTTTTGTAATATGGGTATGCATGTCATTAAAATTTTTAAAATTCATCATATTCCTACGCCTTTGTCTTTTCTCTTAAAAGAAAAAAAACGTGAGTACAATATAGCTCTTGAAATTGTCTTCTTCGAAGGTTGCCCTCTTTTGAATTTTTTGGTCGATTTTTCACCGCAGAAATTTTCTGGAGGGCGGGTGCCATTTACAGAACTGCGAGTTGGTGAAAATTTAGTGACCTTTTGCAGTGGGTTCAAAGCTGCTGTTGTGGGAAACGGCCACAAGGAGGTAGCATTTCTCCATTCCCCAATCTGGGTACTAGGGCAGCAGAGCCTTTCTGGAAGTCATTGTCCTAGGTTGTAAATTAGAATGGAATTTGCCAGGAGAAATCCCCATAAGTTTATGTCTCATTACTTCTTCTTGGTTTTTAAATTTTTTTTTTTTTAATCTGGGTAAAGTTTAGAACATTGTCTGTCCTAGGTGTACACAATCTGGTTCATTTGTACATTATGTATGTCTATGAATGTACGGATCCTCTTCCCATGTAAAATATTACAGTGTTCCGTCGACCTCCCTTGCTATATGTTCGGTCTTTTTGATACATGGATATAATATGTATTTGTATATGTATAGTAACACTAATCTTCATTTCTCAATTTCCCCCCTCCTTTCCTTTTAGATGAGCATAGTTTGTTTTCTAAGCCTGTGAGTGTCTTTCTCTTTGGAAATATGTTCATCTGTGTCAGTTATTAGATAATGCCATAAGTGATAATATAGGCTATAGGTCTTTGGCTTTCAGACCTACTTCATGTTTTGTGATTATCTCCAGGCTCATCTATGGTGCCTCAAAGAGCAGTGCTTCAAGGTTTTCCATGGCTAATATTCCATTGTGTACATGGACCACTTCTGAGAGGCAATCGTATATTCATTTAAAAACTTATGGTTCACCAAATAGAAAGGGATGAGGATTGGATACATTACCATATTGGGGTTAACAGAGATATTGAAACCATGTGAAATATATAATCACCAAAGGCGTACGGAAGACCAGGAGAAGAATACTCAACATTCTGTCATAACCTAAATGGGAAAAGGATGCGAGGAAGAATAGATACACATATATGTGTGAAAGAACCACATCTTGCACACCAAGAAGAAACAAACCATTGTAATCAAATTTGCTGGGATAAAAAATAAAAAGTAAATTACAAATATGAACAAGAAGTAATGAGACATAAACTTAAAGGGCTTTTTCCTGGCACATTCCATTTTAATTTACAACCTAGAACACCACTTCCATTAAGGCTCTGTTTCCCTAGTAACCAAATTTGGTAAAGGAGAAATGCTGCCACCTTGTGGCCGTTTCCTGCAAGAGCAGCTTTTAAGTCACAGCTAATGGTCACTTAACATTCACAAGGACTCAGGGCTGTAAGGACACCTGCCCTAAAAAATTGTGCTGAAGTAGGGAATGGACAAAAATTTTCAAAACAGGCAAATGTTTCAAGAAGAGAATATGAAGAGTTACGTTTTACTGACGCTCTTTTAAAAAAAAGGAAAATGGATAAAAGCTCAACCTCAGGGAGTGTTAGACCCATGCAATCTAATCTACAAAAAGTTTTCAACTTACACCAATCGACTGACCATCAGCAAAAAGTCTACGAACAATAAATGCTGAAGGGGTTTTAGAGAACTGTGAACCCTCTACCTGCTGTTGAGACGTAAAAGGGTAACAGCCAATAATGAGAATAGAAAGGAGCTGTGTTTAAAAGTAAAAATGGAGGTACCATTCAATCCAGCAGGCACACCATTGGACCTCTCACCTGAGAAGGCAAGAATCGAGAAGACACAGGCCGCAAAAGCTGCAGTGCAGCCTTATTCACAATAGCCAAGACCGTGAAGCAATCAAAATATCCAACAAGAGGTGAATGGATAAAGAAGAAGTGGTCCATGTACACAATGGAATATTAGCCATGGAAAACAATGAACCATTGCTCTCTGAGGCACCACAAATGACTCTGGAGATAATCATGAAACATGAGGTAAGTCGGAAAGCAAAAGACCTATATTCTATGATATCACTTATAGGCGTTATCTAATAACTGACACAAATGAACATATTTCCACAGAGAAAGACACTCACAGACTTAGAAAACAAACTATGCTCATCTAAAAGGAAAGGTGGGGGGAATGGATAAATTAAGATTAGTGTTACTATATGTATACAAACACATATTATATACATATCTCAAAACGACCGACCATATAGCAAGGGAGGTCTGCGGAACATTCTGTAACATTTTACATGGGAAGAGGATCTGTACTTGAATAGACATATATAATCTACAAATGAACCAGATTGTGTACACCTAGGACAAACAATATTCTAAGCTTTACCACAATTAATAAATTTTTAAAACCAAGAAGAAATAATGAGACATAAACTTATGGGGGTTTCTCCATGCACATTCCAATGTAATTTACAACCTAGGAACACGACTTCCAGAAAGGCTCTGCTGCCCTAGAAACCAGATTTGGGAATGGAGAAATGCTGCCTGCTTGAGGCCACTTCCCACAACAGCAGCTTTAAACCCATTTCTAAAGGTCAATAAATATTCACCAAACTTGCAGTTCGGGAAATGACACCTGCTCTCTAAAAAAACTCTGGGGTGGAAAATCGACCAAAAAATTCAAAAGAGGGCAACCTTCTAAGAAGACAGTTTCCAGAGTTATAATGTACTCCCATTTGTTTCCTTTTTGTAACAGAAAAGAAAACGGCGGAGAAAAATAATGAGTTTTACGAATTTTCAAATACATGCAAACCCAAATTACAAAAACCTATCAGCTCACAGCAGCCAGTAGGGCCATTAGCATAAATGCTGCAAACAATAAATGCTGAAGCGATTGTGGAGAAATGCGTACCCTCGATTCTAAGGGGGACGTGGTAAGAGCCACTAATGAAAACACAAAGGAGGTGCTTTGAAAGGGGAAACACGGTGCTACCAGTCAATGAATCACACCCACTGCTGGGCCTATCACCTGAGAAAATGAGAATCAAAAAGTCACAGGCTGGCAATCCTGCACTCCAACAATATTTACCATAGCCAACACTTGGAAGAAATGAAAATGTCCATCAACCGAGGAATGCACAAAGTAGAAGTGGTCCACGTACACAGTGGAAAATTACTCCAATAAAAAATAAAAATTACATTTAAAAATCCAACAAAAGTAAGGAGACATCAGCTTGTGTGGGTTTCTCCAGGCACACTCCACTCTAATTTTTAACCGAGAAACACCACAGGCCGCAAGGGCTTTTCCCTAGTTACCAGGGTGGGGAACATAGAAAGGCTGCTGCCCTCTGGCAGTTACCTGCAAAAGCAGCTTTAAAGCCCGTGCTAATGGTCATTTCATAGGAACAAGTACTGCAGAACTGTAAATGAAACTTGCCCTCAAAATGTCTTGAGGGAGGTAATGGCCAAAATATTTCAAATGGTGACACATACTTTAAGAAAACACTTTGAAGAAATAAGCTCTAATCATAGCTGGAAAAATAAAAAGGACATGTCTAAAAGCTCAATTTCAACGCATTATGAGACACATGCAAATTCAACCACAAAGAGGTATCAGCTCACACCACTCAGAAGAACCATCAGCAAAAACTACAAAGAATAAATGCTGAAGGTGCTGGGAAGAAATGCATACCCTCAACTTTATGTGGGACGTAACCTGGAAAGAGCCACTAAAGAGAACAGAATAGAGGTGCCTTTAAAAGGTAAATATTGAGCTACCATAGGATCCAGCAGACCTATTCCTGGACCTATAAACTAAGAAGACAGAATTGGAAGGACACAGGTATGCAAATCTGCATTGCATAGTATTACAATAGCCAAGATACGGAAGTAACCAAAAAGTCCACCGACAGATGGGCGGACAAAGAAGAACTGCTACCTGTACAGATGGAATATGAGCTAGTGAAAAAATGAAACAATGCCATTTGCAGCACCATAGATGAGTCTAGACGTAATCACGCCACCTGTAGTAAGTGAGAAAGCAAAAGACACATATCCTATCATATCACTTTTAGGAGTTACTTAAAAATTGATACCAATGAAGATATTTCCACAAAGAGAGGCAATCGCAGATTCATTTAAAAACTTATGGTTCACCAAATAGAAAGGGATGAGGATTGGATACATTACCATATTGGGGTTAACAGAGATATACAAACCATGTGAAATATATAACCACCAAAGACGTACGGAAGACCAGGAGAAGACTACTCAACATTCCGTCATAACCTACATGAGAAAAGGATGCGAGGAAGAATAGATACCTGTATATGTGTGAAAGAGCCACATCTTGCACACCTAGAGCAAACAAACCATCGTAATCAAATTTGCTGGGATAAAAAATAAAACGTAAATTACAAATATGAACAAGAAGTAATGAGACATAAACTTAAAGGGCTTTTTCCTGGCATATTCCATTCTAATATACAACCTAGAACACCACTTCCATTAAGGCTCTGTTTCCCTCGTAACCAAATTTGGTAAAGGAGAAATGATGCCACCTTGTGGCCGTTACCTGCAAGAGCAGCTTTAAACTCACAGCTAATGGTCACTTAACATTCACAAAGACTCAGGGCTGTAAAGGACACCTGCCCTAAAATATTGTGCTGAAGTAGGGAGTGGACAATAAAATTCAAAACAGGCAAATGTTTCAAGAAGAGATTATGAAGAGTTAAGTTTTACTCACACTGTTTTTTTAAAAAAAAGGAACATGGATAAAAGCTCAACCTCAGGGAGTGTTAGACGCATGCAATCTAATCTACAAAAAGTTTCAACTTACAGCAGTCGACTGACCATCAGCAAAAAGTCTACAAAAAATAAATGCTGAAGGGGTTTTACAGAACTGTGTACCCTCAACCTGCTGGTGAGACGTAAAAGGATAACAGCCAATAATGAGAACAGAAAGGAGCTGTGTTTAAAAGTAAAAATGGAGGTACCATTCAATCCAGCAGGCACACCATTGGACCTCTCACCTGAGAAGACAAGAATCGAGAAGACACAGGCCGCAAAAGCTGCAGTGCAGCCTTATTCACAATAGCCAAGACCGTGAAGCAATCAAAATATCCAACAAGAGGTGAATGGATAAAGAAGAAGTGGTCCAGGTACACAATGGAATATTGGCCATGGAAAACAATGAACCATTGCTCTCTGAGGCACCACAAATGAGTCTTTAGATAATCATGAATCATGAGGTAAGTCGGAAAGCAAAAGACCTATATTCTATGATATCACTTATAGGCGTTATCTAATAACTGACACAAATGAACATATTTCCACAGAGATACACACTCACAGACTTAGAAAACAAACTATGCTCATCTAAAAGGAAAGGTGGGGGGAATGGATAAATTAAGATTAGTGTTACTATATGTATACAAACACATATTATATACATATCTCAAAACTACCGACCATATAGCAAGGGAGGTCTGCAGAACCCTGTGTAACATTTTACATGGGAAGAGGATCTGTACTTGAATAGACATATATAATCTACAAATGAACCAGATTGTGTACACCTAGGACAAACAATATTCTAAGCTTTACTCAAATTTTAAAAAAAAAATTATACCAAGAAGAAATAATGAGACATAAACTTAGGGGCGTTTCTCCATGCACATTCCAACGTAATTTACAACCTAGGAACACGACTTCCAGAAAGGCTCTGCTGCCCTAGTACCCAGATTTGGGAATGGAGAAATGCTGCCTGCTTGAGGCCACTTCCCACAAATCAGCTTTAAACCCATTGCTAAAGGTCACTAAATATTCACCAAACTTGCAGTTCGGTAAATGACACCTGCTCTCTGAAAAAATTCTGGGGTGGAAAATTGACCAAAAAATTCAAAAGAGGGCAACCTTCCAAGAAGACCATATCAAGAGTTATATTGTACTCCCAACTGTTTCCTTTTTTTAACAGAAAAGAAAACGGCGGAGAAAAATGATGAGTTTTAGGAATTTTCAGAGACATGCAAACCCAAATTACAAAAACCTATCAGCTCACAGCAGCCAGAAGGGCCATTAGCATAAATGCTGCAAACAATAAATGCTGAAACGATTGTGGAGAAATGTGTACCCTCGATTCTAAAGGGGACGTGGTAAGTGCCACTAATGAAAACACAAAGAAGGTGCTTTGAAAAGGGAAACACGGTGCTACCAGTCAGTCAATCACAACCACTGCTTGGCCTATCACCTGAGAAAATGAGAATCAAAAAGTCACAGGCTGGCAATCCTGCACTAAAACAATATTTACCATAGCCAACACTTGGAAGCAATGAAAATGTCCATCAACCGAGTAATGCACAAAGTAGAAGTGGTCCACGTACACAGTGGAAAATTACTCCAATAAAAAATAAAACTTACATTTAAAAATCCAACGAAAGTAAGGAGACATCAGCTTGTGTGGGTTTGTCCAGGCACACTCCACGCTAATTTATAACCGAGAAACACCACAGGGTGCAAGGGCTTTTCCCGAGTTACCAGGGTGGGGAACATAGAAAGGCTGCTGCCCTCTGGCAGTTACCTGCAAAAACAGCTTTAAGCCTGTGCTAATGGTCATTTCATAGGAACAAGTACTGCAGAACTGCAAATGAAACCTGCCCTCAAAATGTCTTGAGGGAGGTAATGGCCAATACATTTCAAAATGTGACACATACTTTAAGAGAACACTTTGAAGAACTAAGGGGTAATCACAGCTTGAAAAATAAAAAAGGACATGCCTTCAAGCTCATTTTCAATGGATTATGAGGCACGTGCGAATTCAACCACAAAGAGGTATCAGATCACACTTGTCAGAATAACCACCAGCAAGAAAACTACAAACAATAAATGCTGAAGGTGTTGTAGAGAAATGCATACCCTCAACTTCAAGGGGGACGTAACTTGGAAAGGGCCACGAACTAGAACAGAATGGAGGTGCCTTAAAAAGGTAAACATTGAGCTACCATATGATCCAGCAGGCCCACTCCTCGACCTATAATCTAAGAGGAGAGAATTGGAAAGACAGAGGCAGGAAATCTGCATTGCACAGTATTACAATAGCCAAGATATGGAAGTAACCAAAAAGGCCACCAACAGAAGGATGGACAAAGAAGAACTCCTCCATGTACAGATGGAATATTCGCTACTGAAAAAAATGAAACAATGCCATTTGCAGCACCATAGATGAGTCTAGACGTAATCATGCCACCTGTAGTAAGTGAGAAAGCAAAAGACACATATCCTATCATACCACTTTTAGGAGTTACTTAAAAATTGATACCAATGAAGATATTTCAACAGAGAGAGGCAATCGCAGATTCATTTGAAAACTTATGGTTCACCAAATAGAAAGGGATGAGGATTGGATACATTACCATATTGGGGTTAACAGAGATATACATACCATGTGAAATATATAATCACCAAAGGCGTACGGAAGACCAGGAGAAGAATACTCAACATTCTGTCATAACCTAAATGGGAAAAGGATGCGAGGAAGAATAGATACACATATATGTGTGAAAGAACCACATCTTGCACACCAAGAAGAAACAAACCATTGTAATCAAATTTGCTGGGATAAAAAATAAAAAGTAAATTACAAATATGAACAAGAAGTAATGAGACATAAACTTAAAGGGCTTTTTCCTGGCACATTCCATTTTAATTTACAACCTAGAACACCACTTCCATTAAGGCTCTGTTTCCCTAGTAACCAAATTTGGTAAAGGAGAAATGCTGCCACCTTGTGGCCGTTTCCTGCAAGAGCAGCTTTAAAGTCACAGCTAATGGTCACTTAACATTCACAAGGACTCAGGGCTGTAAGGACACCTGCCCTAAAAAATTGTGCTGAAGTAGGGAATGGACAAAAAATTTCAAAACAGGCAAATGTTTCAAGAAGAGAATATGAAGAGTTACGTTTTACTGACGCTCTTTTAAAAAAAAGGAAAATGGATAAAAGCTCAACCTCAGGGAGTGTTAGACCCATGCAATCTAATCTACAAAAAGTTTTCAACTTACACCAATCGACTGACCATCAGCAAAAAGTCTACGAACAATAAATGCTGAAGGGGTTTTAGAGAACTGTGAACCCTCTACCTGCTGTTGAGACGTAAAAGGGTAACAGCCAATAATGAGAATAGAAAGGAGCTGTGTTTAAAAGTAAAAATGGAGGTACCATTCAATCCAGCAGGCACACCATTGGACCTCTCACCTGAGAAGGCAAGAATCGAGAAGACACAGGCCGCAAAAGCTGCAGTGCAGCCTTATTCACAATAGCCAAGACCGTGAAGCAATCAAAATATCCAACAAGAGGTGAATGGATAAAGAAGAAGTGGTCCATGTACACAATGGAATATTAGCCATGGAAAACAATGAACCATTGCTCTCTGAGGCACCACAAATGACTCTGGAGATAATCATGAAACATGAGGTAAGTCGGAAAGCAAAAGACCTATATTCTATGATATCACTTATAGGCGTTATCTAATAACTGACACAAATGAACATATTTCCACAGAGAAAGACACTCACAGACTTAGAAAACAAACTATGCTCATCTAAAAGGAAAGGTGGGGGGAATGGATAAATTAAGATTAGTGTTACTATATGTATACAAACACATATTATATACATATCTCAAAACGACCGACCATATAGCAAGGGAGGTCTGCGGAACATTCTGTAACATTTTACATGGGAAGAGGATCTGTACTTGAATAGACATATATAATCTACAAATGAACCAGATTGTGTACACCTAGGACAAACAATATTCTAAGCTTTACCACAATTAATAAATTTTTAAAACCAAGAAGAAATAATGAGACATAAACTTATGGGGGTTTCTCCATGCACATTCCAATGTAATTTACAACCTAGGAACACGACTTCCAGAAAGGCTCTGCTGCCCTAGAAACCAGATTTGGGAATGGAGAAATGCTGCCTGCTTGAGGCCACTTCCCACAACAGCAGCTTTAAACCCATTTCTAAAGGTCAATAAATATTCACCAAACTTGCAGTTCGGGAAATGACACCTGCTCTCTAAAAAAACTCTGGGGTGGAAAATCGACCAAAAAATTCAAAAGAGGGCAACCTTCTAAGAAGACAGTTTCCAGAGTTATAATGTACTCCCATTTGTTTCCTTTTTGTAACAGAAAAGAAAACGGCGGAGAAAAATAATGAGTTTTACGAATTTTCAAATACATGCAAACCCAAATTACAAAAACCTATCAGCTCACAGCAGCCAGTAGGGCCATTAGCATAAATGCTGCAAACAATAAATGCTGAAGCGATTGTGGAGAAATGCGTACCCTCGATTCTAAGGGGGACGTGGTAAGAGCCACTAATGAAAACACAAAGGAGGTGCTTTGAAAGGGGAAACACGGTGCTACCAGTCAATGAATCACACCCACTGCTGGGCCTATCACCTGAGAAAATGAGAATCAAAAAGTCACAGGCTGGCAATCCTGCACTCCAACAATATTTACCATAGCCAAGACTTGGAAGAAATGAAAATGTCCATCAACCGAGGAATGCACAAAGTAGAAGTGGTCCACGTACACAGTGGAAAATTACTCCAATAAAAAATAAAAATTACATTTAAAAATCCAACAAAAGTAAGGAGACATCAGCTTGTGTGGGTTTCTCCAGGCACACTCCACTCTAATTTTTAACCGAGAAACACCACAGGCCGCAAGGGCTTTTCCCTAGTTACCAGGGTGGGGAACATAGAAAGGCTGCTGCCCTCTGGCAGTTACCTGCAAAAGCAGCTTTAAAGCCCGTGCTAATGGTCATTTCATAGGAACAAGTACTGCAGAACTGTAAATGAATCTTGCCCTCAAAATGTCTTGAGGGAGGTAATGGCCAAAATATTTCAAATGGTGACACATACTTTAAGAAAACACTTTGAAGAAATAAGCTCTAATCATAGCTGGAAAAATAAAAAGGACATGTCTAAAAGCTCAATTTCAACGCATTATGAGACACATGCAAATTCAACCACAAAGAGGTATCAGCTCACACCACTCAGAATAACCATCAGCAAAAACTACAAAGAATAAATGCTGAAGGTGCTGGGAAGAAATGCATACCCTCAACTTTATATGGGACGTAACCTGGAAAGAGCCACTAAAGAGAACAGAATAGAGGTGCCTTTAAAAGGTAAATATTGAGCTACCATAGGATCCAGCAGACCTATTCCTGGACCTATAAACTAAGAAGACAGAATTGGAAGGACACAGGTATGCAAATCTGCATTGCATAGTATTACAATAGCCAAGATACGGAAGTAACCAAAAAGTCCACCGACAGATGGGCGGACAAAGAAGAACTGCTACCTGTACAGATGGAATATGAGCTAGTGAAAAAATGAAACAATGCCATTTGCAGCACCATAGATGAGTCTAGACGTAATCACGCCACCTGTAGTAAGTGAGAAAGCAAAAGACACATATCCTATCATATCACTTTTAGGAGTTACTTAAAAATTGATACCAATGAAGATATTTCCACAAAGAGAGGCAATCGCAGATTCATTTAAAAACTTATGGTTCACCAAATAGAAAGGGATGAGGATTGGATACATTACCATATTGGGGTTAACAGAGATATACAAACCATGTGAAATATATAACCACCAAAGACGTACGGAAGACCAGGAGAAGACTACTCAACATTCCGTCATAACCTACATGAGAAAAGGATGCGAGGAAGAATAGATACCTGTATATGTGTGAAAGAGCCACATCTTGCACACCTAGAGCAAACAAACCATCGTAATCAAATTTGCTGGGATAAAAAATAAAACGTAAATTACAAATATGAACAAGAAGTAATGAGACATAAACTTAAAGGGCTTTTTCCTGGCATATTCCATTCTAATATACAACCTAGAACACCACTTCCATTAAGGCTCTGTTTCCCTCGTAACCAAATTTGGTAAAGGAGAAATGATGCCACCTTGTGGCCGTTACCTGCAAGAGCAGCTTTAAACTCACAGCTAATGGTCACTTAACATTCACAAAGACTCAGGGCTGTAAAGGACACCTGCCCTAAAATATTGTGCTGAAGTAGGGAGTGGACAATACAATTCAAAACAGGCAAATGTTTCAAGAAGAGATTATGAAGAGTTAAGTTTTACTCACACTGTTTTTTTAAAAAAAAGGAACATGGATAAAAGCTCAACCTCAGGGAGTGTTAGACGCATGCAATCTAATCTACAAAAAGTTTCAACTTACACCAGTCGACTGACCATCAGCAAAAAGTCTACAAAAAATAAATGCTGAAGGGGTTTTACAGAACTGTGTACCCTCAACCTGCTGGTGAGACGTAAAAGGATAACAGCCAATAATGAGAACAGAAAGGAGCTGTGTTTAAAAGTAAAAATGGAGGTACCATTCAATCCAGCAGGCACACCATTGGACCTCTCACCTGAGAAGACAAGAATCGAGAAGACACAGGCCGCAAAAGCTGCAGTGCAGCCTTATTCACAATAGCCAAGACCGTGAAGCAATCAAAATATCCAACAAGAGGTGAATGGATAAAGAAGAAGTGGTCCAGGTACACAATGGAATATTGGCCATGGAAAACAATGAACCATTGCTCTCTGAGGCACCACAAATGAGTCTTTAGATAATCATGAATCATGAGGTAAGTCGGAAAGCAAAAGACCTATATTCTATGATATCACTTGTAGGCGTTATCTAATAACTGACACAAATGAACATATTTCCACAGAGATACACACTCACAGACTTAGAAAACAAACTATGCTCATCTAAAAGGAAAGGTGGGGGGAATGGATAAATTAAGATTAGTGTTACTATATGTATACAAACACATATTATATACATATCTCAAAACTACCGACCATATAGCAAGGGAGGTCTGCAGAACCCTGTGTAACATTTTACATGGGAAGAGGATCTGTACTTGAATAGACATATATAATCTACAAATGAACCAGATTGTGTACACCTAGGACAAACAATATTCTAAGCTTTACTCAAATTTTAAAAAAAAAATTATACCAAGAAGAAATAATGAGACATAAACTTAGGGGCGTTTCTCCATGCACATTCCAACGTAATTTACAACCTAGGAACACGACTTCCAGAAAGGCTCTGCTGCCCTAGTACCCAGATTTGGGAATGGAGAAATGCTGCCTGCTTGAGGCCACTTCCCACAAATCAGCTTTAAACCCATTGCTAAAGGTCACTAAATATTCACCAAACTTGCAGTTCGGTAAATGACACCTGCTCTCTGAAAAAATTCTGGGGTGGAAAATTGACCAAAAAATTCAAAAGAGGGCAACCTTCCAAGAAGACCATATCAAGAGTTATATTGTACTCCCAACTGTTTCCTTTTTTTAACAGAAAAGAAAACGGCGGAGAAAAATGATGAGTTTTAGGAATTTTCAGAGACATGCAAACCCAAATTACAAAAACCTATCAGCTCACAGCAGCCAGAAGGGCCATTAGCATAAATGCTGCAAACAATAAATGCTGAAACGATTGTGGAGAAATGTGTACCCTCGATTCTAAAGGGGACGTGGTAAGTGCCACTAATGAAAACACAAAGAAGGTGCTTTGAAAAGGGAAACACGGTGCTACCAGTCAGTCAATCACAACCACTGCTTGGCCTATCACCTGAGAAAATGAGAATCAAAAAGTCACAGGCTGGCAATCCTGCACTAAAACAATATTTACCATAGCCAACACTTGGAAGCAATGAAAATGTCCATCAACCGAGTAATGCACAAAGTAGAAGTGGTCCACGTACACAGTGGAAAATTACTCCAATAAAAAATAAAACTTACATTTAAAAATCCAACGAAAGTAAGGAGACATCAGCTTGTGTGGGTTTGTCCAGGCACACTCCACGCTAATTTATAACCGAGAAACACCACAGGGTGCAAGGGCTTTTCCCGAGTTACCAGGGTGGGGAACATAGAAAGGCTGCTGCCCTCTGGCAGTTACCTGCAAAAACAGCTTTAAGCCTGTGCTAATGGTCATTTCATAGGAACAAGTACTGCAGAACTGCAAATGAAACCTGCCCTCAAAATGTCTTGAGGGAGGTAATGGCCAATACATTTCAAAATGTGACACATACTTTAAGAGAACACTTTGAAGAACTAAGGGGTAATCACAGCTTGAAAAATAAAAAAGGACATGCCTTCAAGCTCATTTTCAATGGATTATGAGGCACGTGCGAATTCAACCACAAAGAGGTATCAGATCACACTTGTCAGAATAACCACCAGCAAGAAAACTACAAACAATAAATGCTGAAGGTGTTGTAGAGAAATGCATACCCTCAACTTCAAGGGGGACGTAACTTGGAAAGGGCCACGAACTAGAACAGAATGGAGGTGCCTTAAAAAGGTAAACATTGAGCTACCATATGATCCAGCAGGCCCACTCCTCGACCTATAATCTAAGAGGAGAGAATTGGAAAGACAGAGGCAGGAAATCTGCATTGCACAGTATTACAATAGCCAAGATATGGAAGTAACCAAAAAGGCCACCAACAGAAGGATGGACAAAGAAGAACTCCTCCATGTACAGATGGAATATTCGCTACTGAAAAAAATGAAACAATGCCATTTGCAGCACCATAGATGAGTCTAGACGTAATCATGCCACCTGTAGTAAGTGAGAAAGCAAAAGACACATATCCTATCATACCACTTTTAGGAGTTACTTAAAAATTGATACCAATGAAGATATTTCAACAGAGAGAGGCAATCGCAGATTCATTTGAAAACTTATGGTTCACCAAATAGAAAGGGATGAGGATTGGATACATTACCATATTGGGGTTAACAGAGATATACATACCATGTGAAATATATAATCACCAAAGGCGTACGGAAGACCAGGAGAAGAATACTCAACATTCTGTCATAACCTAAATGGGAAAAGGATGCGAGGAAGAATAGATACACATATATGTGTGAAAGAACCACATCTTGCACACCAAGAAGAAACAAACCATTGTAATCAAATTTGCTGGGATAAAAAATAAAAAGTAAATTACAAATATGAACAAGAAGTAATGAGACATAAACTTAAAGGGCTTTTTCCTGGCACATTCCATTTTAATTTACAACCTAGAACACCACTTCCATTAAGGCTCTGTTTCCCTAGTAACCAAATTTGGTAAAGGAGAAATGCTGCCACCTTGTGGCCGTTTCCTGCAAGAGCAGCTTTAAAGTCACAGCTAATGGTCACTTAACATTCACAAGGACTCAGGGCTGTAAGGACACCTGCCCTAAAAAATTGTGCTGAAGTAGGGAATGGACAAAAAATTTCAAAACAGGCAAATGTTTCAAGAAGAGAATATGAAGAGTTACGTTTTACTGACGCTCTTTTAAAAAAAAGGAAAATGGATAAAAGCTCAACCTCAGGGAGTGTTAGACCCATGCAATCTAATCTACAAAAAGTTTTCAACTTACACCAATCGACTGACCATCAGCAAAAAGTCTACGAACAATAAATGCTGAAGGGGTTTTAGAGAACTGTGAACCCTCTACCTGCTGTTGAGACGTAAAAGGGTAACAGCCAATAATGAGAATAGAAAGGAGCTGTGTTTAAAAGTAAAAATGGAGGTACCATTCAATCCAGCAGGCACACCATTGGACCTCTCACCTGAGAAGGCAAGAATCGAGAAGACACAGGCCGCAAAAGCTGCAGTGCAGCCTTATTCACAATAGCCAAGACCGTGAAGCAATCAAAATATCCAACAAGAGGTGAATGGATAAAGAAGAAGTGGTCCATGTACACAATGGAATATTAGCCATGGAAAACAATGAACCATTGCTCTCTGAGGCACCACAAATGACTCTGGAGATAATCATGAAACATGAGGTAAGTCGGAAAGCAAAAGACCTATATTCTATGATATCACTTATAGGCGTTATCTAATAACTGACACAAATGAACATATTTCCACAGAGAAAGACACTCACAGACTTAGAAAACAAACTATGCTCATCTAAAAGGAAAGGTGGGGGGAATGGATAAATTAAGATTAGTGTTACTATATGTATACAAACACATATTATATACATATCTCAAAACGACCGACCATATAGCAAGGGAGGTCTGCGGAACATTCTGTAACATTTTACATGGGAAGAGGATCTGTACTTGAATAGACATATATAATCTACAAATGAACCAGATTGTGTACACCTAGGACAAACAATATTCTAAGCTTTACCACAATTAATAAATTTTTAAAACCAAGAAGAAATAATGAGACATAAACTTATGGGGGTTTCTCCATGCACATTCCAATGTAATTTACAACCTAGGAACACGACTTCCAGAAAGGCTCTGCTGCCCTAGAAACCAGATTTGGGAATGGAGAAATGCTGCCTGCTTGAGGCCACTTCCCACAACAGCAGCTTTAAACCCATTTCTAAAGGTCAATAAATATTCACCAAACTTGCAGTTCGGGAAATGACACCTGCTCTCTAAAAAAACTCTGGGGTGGAAAATCGACCAAAAAATTCAAAAGAGGGCAACCTTCTAAGAAGACAGTTTCCAGAGTTATAATGTACTCCCATTTGTTTCCTTTTTGTAACAGAAAAGAAAACGGCGGAGAAAAATAATGAGTTTTACGAATTTTCAAATACATGCAAACCCAAATTACAAAAACCTATCAGCTCACAGCAGCCAGTAGGGCCATTAGCATAAATGCTGCAAACAATAAATGCTGAAGCGATTGTGGAGAAATGCGTACCCTCGATTCTAAGGGGGACGTGGTAAGAGCCACTAATGAAAACACAAAGGAGGTGCTTTGAAAGGGGAAACACGGTGCTACCAGTCAATGAATCACACCCACTGCTGGGCCTATCACCTGAGAAAATGAGAATCAAAAAGTCACAGGCTGGCAATCCTGCACTCCAACAATATTTACCATAGCCAAGACTTGGAAGAAATGAAAATGTCCATCAACCGAGGAATGCACAAAGTAGAAGTGGTCCACGTACACAGTGGAAAATTACTCCAATAAAAAATAAAAATTACATTTAAAAATCCAACAAAAGTAAGGAGACATCAGCTTGTGTGGGTTTCTCCAGGCACACTCCACTCTAATTTTTAACCGAGAAACACCACAGGCCGCAAGGGCTTTTCCCTAGTTACCAGGGTGGGGAACATAGAAAGGCTGCTGCCCTCTGGCAGTTACCTGCAAAAGCAGCTTTAAAGCCCGTGCTAATGGTCATTTCATAGGAACAAGTACTGCAGAACTGTAAATGAATCTTGCCCTCAAAATGTCTTGAGGGAGGTAATGGCCAAAATATTTCAAATGGTGACACATACTTTAAGAAAACACTTTGAAGAAATAAGCTCTAATCATAGCTGGAAAAATAAAAAGGACATGTCTAAAAGCTCAATTTCAACGCATTATGAGACACATGCAAATTCAACCACAAAGAGGTATCAGCTCACACCACTCAGAATAACCATCAGCAAAAACTACAAAGAATAAATGCTGAAGGTGCTGGGAAGAAATGCATACCCTCAACTTTATATGGGACGTAACCTGGAAAGAGCCACTAAAGAGAACAGAATAGAGGTGCCTTTAAAAGGTAAATATTGAGCTACCATAGGATCCAGCAGACCTATTCCTGGACCTATAAACTAAGAAGACAGAATTGGAAGGACACAGGTATGCAAATCTGCATTGCATAGTATTACAATAGCCAAGATACGGAAGTAACCAAAAAGTCCACCGACAGATGGGCGGACAAAGAAGAACTGCTACCTGTACAGATGGAATATGAGCTAGTGAAAAAATGAAACAATGCCATTTGCAGCACCATAGATGAGTCTAGACGTAATCACGCCACCTGTAGTAAGTGAGAAAGCAAAAGACACATATCCTATCATATCACTTTTAGGAGTTACTTAAAAATTGATACCAATGAAGATATTTCCACAAAGAGAGGCAATCGCAGATTCATTTAAAAACTTATGGTTCACCAAATAGAAAGGGATGAGGATTGGATACATTACCATATTGGGGTTAACAGAGATATACAAACCATGTGAAATATATAACCACCAAAGACGTACGGAAGACCAGGAGAAGACTACTCAACATTCCGTCATAACCTACATGAGAAAAGGATGCGAGGAAGAATAGATACCTGTATATGTGTGAAAGAGCCACATCTTGCACACCTAGAGCAAACAAACCATCGTAATCAAATTTGCTGGGATAAAAAATAAAACGTAAATTACAAATATGAACAAGAAGTAATGAGACATAAACTTAAAGGGCTTTTTCCTGGCATATTCCATTCTAATATACAACCTAGAACACCACTTCCATTAAGGCTCTGTTTCCCTCGTAACCAAATTTGGTAAAGGAGAAATGATGCCACCTTGTGGCCGTTACCTGCAAGAGCAGCTTTAAACTCACAGCTAATGGTCACTTAACATTCACAAAGACTCAGGGCTGTAAAGGACACCTGCCCTAAAATATTGTGCTGAAGTAGGGAGTGGACAATACAATTCAAAACAGGCAAATGTTTCAAGAAGAGATTATGAAGAGTTAAGTTTTACTCACACTGTTTTTTTAAAAAAAAGGAACATGGATAAAAGCTCAACCTCAGGGAGTGTTAGACGCATGCAATCTAATCTACAAAAAGTTTCAACTTACACCAGTCGACTGACCATCAGCAAAAAGTCTACAAAAAATAAATGCTGAAGGGGTTTTACAGAACTGTGTACCCTCAACCTGCTGGTGAGACGTAAAAGGATAACAGCCAATAATGAGAACAGAAAGGAGCTGTGTTTAAAAGTAAAAATGGAGGTACCATTCAATCCAGCAGGCACACCATTGGACCTCTCACCTGAGAAGACAAGAATCGAGAAGACACAGGCCGCAAAAGCTGCAGTGCAGCCTTATTCACAATAGCCAAGACCGTGAAGCAATCAAAATATCCAACAAGAGGTGAATGGATAAAGAAGAAGTGGTCCAGGTACACAATGGAATATTGGCCATGGAAAACAATGAACCATTGCTCTCTGAGGCACCACAAATGAGTCTTTAGATAATCATGAATCATGAGGTAAGTCGGAAAGCAAAAGACCTATATTCTATGATATCACTTGTAGGCGTTATCTAATAACTGACACAAATGAACATATTTCCACAGAGATACACACTCACAGACTTAGAAAACAAACTATGCTCATCTAAAAGGAAAGGTGGGGGGAATGGATAAATTAAGATTAGTGTTACTATATGTATACAAACACATATTATATACATATCTCAAAACTACCGACCATATAGCAAGGGAGGTCTGCAGAACCCTGTGTAACATTTTACATGGGAAGAGGATCTGTACTTGAATAGACATATATAATCTACAAATGAACCAGATTGTGTACACCTAGGACAAACAATATTCTAAGCTTTACTCAAATTTTAAAAAAAAAATTATACCAAGAAGAAATAATGAGACATAAACTTAGGGGCGTTTCTCCATGCACATTCCAACGTAATTTACAACCTAGGAACACGACTTCCAGAAAGGCTCTGCTGCCCTAGTACCCAGATTTGGGAATGGAGAAATGCTGCCTGCTTGAGGCCACTTCCCACAAATCAGCTTTAAACCCATTGCTAAAGGTCACTAAATATTCACCAAACTTGCAGTTCGGTAAATGACACCTGCTCTCTGAAAAAATTCTGGGGTGGAAAATTGACCAAAAAATTCAAAAGAGGGCAACCTTCCAAGAAGACCATATCAAGAGTTATATTGTACTCCCAACTGTTTCCTTTTTTTAACAGAAAAGAAAACGGCGGAGAAAAATGATGAGTTTTAGGAATTTTCAGAGACATGCAAACCCAAATTACAAAAACCTATCAGCTCACAGCAGCCAGAAGGGCCATTAGCATAAATGCTGCAAACAATAAATGCTGAAACGATTGTGGAGAAATGTGTACCCTCGATTCTAAAGGGGACGTGGTAAGTGCCACTAATGAAAACACAAAGAAGGTGCTTTGAAAAGGGAAACACGGTGCTACCAGTCAGTCAATCACAACCACTGCTTGGCCTATCACCTGAGAAAATGAGAATCAAAAAGTCACAGGCTGGCAATCCTGCACTAAAACAATATTTACCATAGCCAACACTTGGAAGCAATGAAAATGTCCATCAACCGAGTAATGCACAAAGTAGAAGTGGTCCACGTACACAGTGGAAAATTACTCCAATAAAAAATAAAACTTACATTTAAAAATCCAACGAAAGTAAGGAGACATCAGCTTGTGTGGGTTTGTCCAGGCACACTCCACGCTAATTTATAACCGAGAAACACCACAGGGTGCAAGGGCTTTTCCCGAGTTACCAGGGTGGGGAACATAGAAAGGCTGCTGCCCTCTGGCAGTTACCTGCAAAAACAGCTTTAAGCCTGTGCTAATGGTCATTTCATAGGAACAAGTACTGCAGAACTGCAAATGAAACCTGCCCTCAAAATGTCTTGAGGGAGGTAATGGCCAATACATTTCAAAATGTGACACATACTTTAAGAGAACACTTTGAAGAACTAAGGGGTAATCACAGCTTGAAAAATAAAAAAGGACATGCCTTCAAGCTCATTTTCAATGGATTATGAGGCACGTGCGAATTCAACCACAAAGAGGTATCAGATCACACTTGTCAGAATAACCACCAGCAAGAAAACTACAAACAATAAATGCTGAAGGTGTTGTAGAGAAATGCATACCCTCAACTTCAAGGGGGACGTAACTTGGAAAGGGCCACGAACTAGAACAGAATGGAGGTGCCTTAAAAAGGTAAACATTGAGCTACCATATGATCCAGCAGGCCCACTCCTCGACCTATAATCTAAGAGGAGAGAATTGGAAAGACAGAGGCAGGAAATCTGCATTGCACAGTATTACAATAGCCAAGATATGGAAGTAACCAAAAAGGCCACCAACAGAAGGATGGACAAAGAAGAACTCCTCCATGTACAGATGGAATATTCGCTACTGAAAAAAATGAAACAATGCCATTTGCAGCACCATAGATGAGTCTAGACGTAATCACGCCACCTGTAGTAAGTGAGAAAGCAAAAGACACATATCCTATCATACCACTTTTAGGAGTTACTTAAAAATTGATACCAATGAAGATATTTCAACAGAGAGAGGCAATCGCAGATTCATTTGAAAACTTATGGTTCACCAAATAGAAAGGGATGAGGATTGGATACATTACCATATTGGGGTTAACAGAGATATACATACCATGTGAAATATATAATCACCAAAGGCGTACGGAAGACCAGGAGAAGAATACTCAACATTCTGTCATAACCTAAATGGGAAAAGGATGCGAGGAAGAATAGATACACATATATGTGTGAAAGAACCACATCTTGCACACCAAGAAGAAACAAACCATTGTAATCAAATTTGCTGGGATAAAAAATAAAAAGTAAATTACAAATATGAACAAGAAGTAATGAGACATAAACTTAAAGGGCTTTTTCCTGGCACATTCCATTTTAATTTACAACCTAGAACACCACTTCCATTAAGGCTCTGTTTCCCTAGTAACCAAATTTGGTAAAGGAGAAATGCTGCCACCTTGTGGCCGTTTCCTGCAAGAGCAGCTTTAAAGTCACAGCTAATGGTCACTTAACATTCACAAGGACTCAGGGCTGTAAGGACACCTGCCCTAAAAAATTGTGCTGAAGTAGGGAATGGACAAAAAATTTCAAAACAGGCAAATGTTTCAAGAAGAGAATATGAAGAGTTACGTTTTACTGACGCTCTTTTAAAAAAAAGGAAAATGGATAAAAGCTCAACCTCAGGGAGTGTTAGACCCATGCAATCTAATCTACAAAAAGTTTTCAACTTACACCAATCGACTGACCATCAGCAAAAAGTCTACGAACAATAAATGCTGAAGGGGTTTTAGAGAACTGTGAACCCTCTACCTGCTGTTGAGACGTAAAAGGGTAACAGCCAATAATGAGAATAGAAAGGAGCTGTGTTTAAAAGTAAAAATGGAGGTACCATTCAATCCAGCAGGCACACCATTGGACCTCTCACCTGAGAAGGCAAGAATCGAGAAGACACAGGCCGCAAAAGCTGCAGTGCAGCCTTATTCACAATAGCCAAGACCGTGAAGCAATCAAAATATCCAACAAGAGGTGAATGGATAAAGAAGAAGTGGTCCATGTACACAATGGAATATTAGCCATGGAAAACAATGAACCATTGCTCTCTGAGGCACCACAAATGACTCTGGAGATAATCATGAAACATGAGGTAAGTCGGAAAGCAAAAGACCTATATTCTATGATATCACTTATAGGCGTTATCTAATAACTGACACAAATGAACATATTTCCACAGAGAAAGACACTCACAGACTTAGAAAACAAACTATGCTCATCTAAAAGGAAAGGTGGGGGGAATGGATAAATTAAGATTAGTGTTACTATATGTATACAAACACATATTATATACATATCTCAAAACGACCGACCATATAGCAAGGGAGGTCTGCGGAACATTCTGTAACATTTTACATGGGAAGAGGATCTGTACTTGAATAGACATATATAATCTACAAATGAACCAGATTGTGTACACCTAGGACAAACAATATTCTAAGCTTTACCACAATTAATAAATTTTTAAAACCAAGAAGAAATAATGAGACATAAACTTATGGGGGTTTCTCCATGCACATTCCAATGTAATTTACAACCTAGGAACACGACTTCCAGAAAGGCTCTGCTGCCCTAGAAACCAGATTTGGGAATGGAGAAATGCTGCCTGCTTGAGGCCACTTCCCACAACAGCAGCTTTAAACCCATTTCTAAAGGTCAATAAATATTCACCAAACTTGCAGTTCGGGAAATGACACCTGCTCTCTAAAAAAACTCTGGGGTGGAAAATCGACCAAAAAATTCAAAAGAGGGCAACCTTCTAAGAAGACAGTTTCCAGAGTTATAATGTACTCCCATTTGTTTCCTTTTTGTAACAGAAAAGAAAACGGCGGAGAAAAATAATGAGTTTTACGAATTTTCAAATACATGCAAACCCAAATTACAAAAACCTATCAGCTCACAGCAGCCAGTAGGGCCATTAGCATAAATGCTGCAAACAATAAATGCTGAAGCGATTGTGGAGAAATGCGTACCCTCGATTCTAAGGGGGACGTGGTAAGAGCCACTAATGAAAACACAAAGGAGGTGCTTTGAAAGGGGAAACACGGTGCTACCAGTCAATGAATCACACCCACTGCTGGGCCTATCACCTGAGAAAATGAGAATCAAAAAGTCACAGGCTGGCAATCCTGCACTCCAACAATATTTACCATAGCCAAGACTTGGAAGAAATGAAAATGTCCATCAACCGAGGAATGCACAAAGTAGAAGTGGTCCACGTACACAGTGGAAAATTACTCCAATAAAAAATAAAAATTACATTTAAAAATCCAACAAAAGTAAGGAGACATCAGCTTGTGTGGGTTTCTCCAGGCACACTCCACTCTAATTTTTAACCGAGAAACACCACAGGCCGCAAGGGCTTTTCCCTAGTTACCAGGGTGGGGAACATAGAAAGGCTGCTGCCCTCTGGCAGTTACCTGCAAAAGCAGCTTTAAAGCCCGTGCTAATGGTCATTTCATAGGAACAAGTACTGCAGAACTGTAAATGAATCTTGCCCTCAAAATGTCTTGAGGGAGGTAATGGCCAAAATATTTCAAATGGTGACACATACTTTAAGAAAACACTTTGAAGAAATAAGCTCTAATCATAGCTGGAAAAATAAAAAGGACATGTCTAAAAGCTCAATTTCAACGCATTATGAGACACATGCAAATTCAACCACAAAGAGGTATCAGCTCACACCACTCAGAAGAACCATCAGCAAAAACTACAAAGAATAAATGCTGAAGGTGCTGGGAAGAAATGCATACCCTCAACTTTATATGGGACGTAACCTGGAAAGAGCCACTAAAGAGAACAGAATAGAGGTGCCTTTAAAAGGTAAATATTGAGCTACCATAGGATCCAGCAGACCTATTCCTGGACCTATAAACTAAGAAGACAGAATTGGAAGGACACAGGTATGCAAATCTGCATTGCATAGTATTACAATAGCCAAGATACGGAAGTAACCAAAAAGTCCACCGACAGATGGGCGGACAAAGAAGAACTGCTACCTGTACAGATGGAATATGAGCTAGTGAAAAAATGAAACAATGCCATTTGCAGCACCATAGATGAGTCTAGACGTAATCACGCCACCTGTAGTAAGTGAGAAAGCAAAAGACACATATCCTATCATATCACTTTTAGGAGTTACTTAAAAATTGATACCAATGAAGATATTTCCACAAAGAGAGGCAATCGCAGATTCATTTAAAAACTTATGGTTCACCAAATAGAAAGGGATGAGGATTGGATACATTACCATATTGGGGTTAACAGAGATATACAAACCATGTGAAATATATAACCACCAAAGACGTACGGAAGACCAGGAGAAGACTACTCAACATTCCGTCATAACCTACATGAGAAAAGGATGCGAGGAAGAATAGATACCTGTATATGTGTGAAAGAGCCACATCTTGCACACCTAGAGCAAACAAACCATCGTAATCAAATTTGCTGGGATAAAAAATAAAACGTAAATTACAAATATGAACAAGAAGTAATGAGACATAAACTTAAAGGGCTTTTTCCTGGCATATTCCATTCTAATATACAACCTAGAACACCACTTCCATTAAGGCTCTGTTTCCCTCGTAACCAAATTTGGTAAAGGAGAAATGATGCCACCTTGTGGCCGTTACCTGCAAGAGCAGCTTTAAACTCACAGCTAATGGTCACTTAACATTCACAAAGACTCAGGGCTGTAAAGGACACCTGCCCTAAAATATTGTGCTGAAGTAGGGAGTGGACAATACAATTCAAAACAGGCAAATGTTTCAAGAAGAGATTATGAAGAGTTAAGTTTTACTCACACTGTTTTTTTAAAAAAAAGGAACATGGATAAAAGCTCAACCTCAGGGAGTGTTAGACGCATGCAATCTAATCTACAAAAAGTTTCAACTTACACCAGTCGACTGACCATCAGCAAAAAGTCTACAAAAAATAAATGCTGAAGGGGTTTTACAGAACTGTGTACCCTCAACCTGCTGGTGAGACGTAAAAGGATAACAGCCAATAATGAGAACAGAAAGGAGCTGTGTTTAAAAGTAAAAATGGAGGTACCATTCAATCCAGCAGGCACACCATTGGACCTCTCACCTGAGAAGACAAGAATCGAGAAGACACAGGCCGCAAAAGCTGCAGTGCAGCCTTATTCACAATAGCCAAGACCGTGAAGCAATCAAAATATCCAACAAGAGGTGAATGGATAAAGAAGAAGTGGTCCAGGTACACAATGGAATATTGGCCATGGAAAACAATGAACCATTGCTCTCTGAGGCACCACAAATGAGTCTTTAGATAATCATGAATCATGAGGTAAGTCGGAAAGCAAAAGACCTATATTCTATGATATCACTTGTAGGCGTTATCTAATAACTGACACAAATGAACATATTTCCACAGAGATACACACTCACAGACTTAGAAAACAAACTATGCTCATCTAAAAGGAAAGGTGGGGGGAATGGATAAATTAAGATTAGTGTTACTATATGTATACAAACACATATTATATACATATCTCAAAACTACCGACCATATAGCAAGGGAGGTCTGCAGAACCCTGTGTAACATTTTACATGGGAAGAGGATCTGTACTTGAATAGACATATATAATCTACAAATGAACCAGATTGTGTACACCTAGGACAAACAATATTCTAAGCTTTACTCAAATTTTAAAAAAAAAATTATACCAAGAAGAAATAATGAGACATAAACTTAGGGGCGTTTCTCCATGCACATTCCAACGTAATTTACAACCTAGGAACACGACTTCCAGAAAGGCTCTGCTGCCCTAGTACCCAGATTTGGGAATGGAGAAATGCTGCCTGCTTGAGGCCACTTCCCACAAATCAGCTTTAAACCCATTGCTAAAGGTCACTAAATATTCACCAAACTTGCAGTTCGGTAAATGACACCTGCTCTCTGAAAAAATTCTGGGGTGGAAAATTGACCAAAAAATTCAAAAGAGGGCAACCTTCCAAGAAGACCATATCAAGAGTTATATTGTACTCCCAACTGTTTCCTTTTTTTAACAGAAAAGAAAACGGCGGAGAAAAATGATGAGTTTTAGGAATTTTCAGAGACATGCAAACCCAAATTACAAAAACCTATCAGCTCACAGCAGCCAGAAGGGCCATTAGCATAAATGCTGCAAACAATAAATGCTGAAACGATTGTGGAGAAATGTGTACCCTCGATTCTAAAGGGGACGTGGTAAGTGCCACTAATGAAAACACAAAGAAGGTGCTTTGAAAAGGGAAACACGGTGCTACCAGTCAGTCAATCACAACCACTGCTTGGCCTATCACCTGAGAAAATGAGAATCAAAAAGTCACAGGCTGGCAATCCTGCACTAAAACAATATTTACCATAGCCAACACTTGGAAGCAATGAAAATGTCCATCAACCGAGTAATGCACAAAGTAGAAGTGGTCCACGTACACAGTGGAAAATTACTCCAATAAAAAATAAAACTTACATTTAAAAATCCAACGAAAGTAAGGAGACATCAGCTTGTGTGGGTTTGTCCAGGCACACTCCACGCTAATTTATAACCGAGAAACACCACAGGGTGCAAGGGCTTTTCCCGAGTTACCAGGGTGGGGAACATAGAAAGGCTGCTGCCCTCTGGCAGTTACCTGCAAAAACAGCTTTAAGCCTGTGCTAATGGTCATTTCATAGGAACAAGTACTGCAGAACTGCAAATGAAACCTGCCCTCAAAATGTCTTGAGGGAGGTAATGGCCAATACATTTCAAAATGTGACACATACTTTAAGAGAACACTTTGAAGAACTAAGGGGTAATCACAGCTTGAAAAATAAAAAAGGACATGCCTTCAAGCTCATTTTCAATGGATTATGAGGCACGTGCGAATTCAACCACAAAGAGGTATCAGATCACACTTGTCAGAATAACCACCAGCAAGAAAACTACAAACAATAAATGCTGAAGGTGTTGTAGAGAAATGCATACCCTCAACTTCAAGGGGGACGTAACTTGGAAAGGGCCACGAACTAGAACAGAATGGAGGTGCCTTAAAAAGGTAAACATTGAGCTACCATATGATCCAGCAGGCCCACTCCTCGACCTATAATCTAAGAGGAGAGAATTGGAAAGACAGAGGCAGGAAATCTGCATTGCACAGTATTACAATAGCCAAGATATGGAAGTAACCAAAAAGGCCACCAACAGAAGGATGGACAAAGAAGAACTCCTCCATGTACAGATGGAATATTCGCTACTGAAAAAAATGAAACAATGCCATTTGCAGCACCATAGATGAGTCTAGACGTAATCATGCCACCTGTAGTAAGTGAGAAAGCAAAAGACACATATCCTATCATACCACTTTTAGGAGTTACTTAAAAATTGATACCAATGAAGATATTTCAACAGAGAGAGGCAATCGCAGATTCATTTGAAAACTTATGGTTCACCAAATAGAAAGGGATGAGGATTGGATACATTACCATATTGGGGTTAACAGAGATATACATACCATGTGAAATATATAATCACCAAAGGCGTACGGAAGACCAGGAGAAGAATACTCAACATTCTGTCATAACCTAAATGGGAAAAGGATGCGAGGAAGAATAGATACACATATATGTGTGAAAGAACCACATCTTGCACACCAAGAAGAAACAAACCATTGTAATCAAATTTGCTGGGATAAAAAATAAAAAGTAAATTACAAATATGAACAAGAAGTAATGAGACATAAACTTAAAGGGCTTTTTCCTGGCACATTCCATTTTAATTTACAACCTAGAACACCACTTCCATTAAGGCTCTGTTTCCCTAGTAACCAAATTTGGTAAAGGAGAAATGCTGCCAACTTGTGGCCGTTTCCTGCAAGAGCAGCTTTAAAGTCACAGCTAATGGTCACTTAACATTCACAAGGACTCAGGGCTGTAAGGACACCTGCCCTAAAAAATTGTGCTGAAGTAGGGAATGGACAAAAAATTTCAAAACAGGCAAATGTTTCAAGAAGAGAATATGAAGAGTTACGTTTTACTGACGCTCTTTTAAAAAAAAGGAAAATGGATAAAAGCTCAACCTCAGGGAGTGTTAGACCCATGCAATCTAATCTACAAAAAGTTTTCAACTTACACCAATCGACTGACCATCAGCAAAAAGTCTACGAACAATAAATGCTGAAGGGGTTTTAGAGAACTGTGAACCCTCTACCTGCTGTTGAGACGTAAAAGGGTAACAGCCAATAATGAGAATAGAAAGGAGCTGTGTTTAAAAGTAAAAATGGAGGTACCATTCAATCCAGCAGGCACACCATTGGACCTCTCACCTGAGAAGGCAAGAATCGAGAAGACACAGGCCGCAAAAGCTGCAGTGCAGCCTTATTCACAATAGCCAAGACCGTGAAGCAATCAAAATATCCAACAAGAGGTGAATGGATAAAGAAGAAGTGGTCCATGTACACAATGGAATATTAGCCATGGAAAACAATGAACCATTGCTCTCTGAGGCACCACAAATGACTCTGGAGATAATCATGAAACATGAGGTAAGTCGGAAAGCAAAAGACCTATATTCTATGATATCACTTATAGGCGTTATCTAATAACTGACACAAATGAACATATTTCCACAGAGAAAGACACTCACAGACTTAGAAAACAAACTATGCTCATCTAAAAGGAAAGGTGGGGGGAATGGATAAATTAAGATTAGTGTTACTATATGTATACAAACACATATTATATACATATCTCAAAACGACCGACCATATAGCAAGGGAGGTCTGCGGAACATTCTGTAACATTTTACATGGGAAGAGGATCTGTACTTGAATAGACATATATAATCTACAAATGAACCAGATTGTGTACACCTAGGACAAACAATATTCTAAGCTTTACCACAATTAATAAATTTTTAAAACCAAGAAGAAATAATGAGACATAAACTTATGGGGGTTTCTCCATGCACATTCCAATGTAATTTACAACCTAGGAACACGACTTCCAGAAAGGCTCTGCTGCCCTAGAAACCAGATTTGGGAATGGAGAAATGCTGCCTGCTTGAGGCCACTTCCCACAACAGCAGCTTTAAACCCATTTCTAAAGGTCAATAAATATTCACCAAACTTGCAGTTCGGGAAATGACACCTGCTCTCTAAAAAAACTCTGGGGTGGGTGGAAAATCGACCAAAAAATTCAAAAGAGGGCAACCTTCTAAGAAGACAGTTTCCAGAGTTATAATGTACTCCCATTTGTTTCCTTTTTGTAACAGAAAAGAAAACGGCGGAGAAAAATAATGAGTTTTACGAATTTTCAAATACATGCAAACCCAAATTACAAAAACCTATCAGCTCACAGCAGCCAGTAGGGCCATTAGCATAAATGCTGCAAACAATAAATGCTGAAGCGATTGTGGAGAAATGCGTACCCTCGATTCTAAGGGGGACGTGGTAAGAGCCACTAATGAAAACATAAAGGAGGTGCTTTGAAAGGGGAAACACGGTGCTACCAGTCAATGAATCACACCCACTGCTGGGCCTATCACCTGAGAAAATGAGAATCAAAAAGTCACAGGCTGGCAATCCTGCACTCCAACAATATTTACCATAGCCAACACTTGGAAGAAATGAAAATGTCCATCAACCGAGGAATGCACAAAGTAGAAGTGGTCCACGTACACAGTGGAAAATTACTCCAATAAAAAATAAAAATTACATTTAAAAATCCAACAAAAGTAAGGAGACATCAGCTTGTGTGGGTTTCTCCAGGCACACTCCACTCTAATTTTTAACCGAGAAACACCACAGGCCGCAAGGGCTTTTCCCTAGTTACCAGGGTGGGGAACATAGAAAGGCTGCTGCCCTCTGGCAGTTACCTGCAAAAGCAGCTTTAAAGCCCGTGCTAATGGTCATTTCATAGGAACAAGTACTGCAGAACTGTAAATGAAACTTGCCCTCAAAATGTCTTGAGGGAGGTAATGGCCAAAATATTTCAAATGGTGACACATACTTTAAGAAAACACTTTGAAGAAATAAGCTCTAATCATAGCTGGAAAAATAAAAATGACATGTCTAAAAGCTCAATTTCAACGCATTATGAGACACATGCAAATTCAACCACAAAGAGGTATCAGCTCACACCACTCAGAAGAACCATCAGCAAAAACTACAAAGAATAAATGCTGAAGGTGCTGGGAAGAAATGCATACCCTCAACTTTATGTGGGACGTAACCTGGAAAGAGCCACTAAAGAGAACAGAATAGAGGTGCCTTTAAAAGGTAAATATTGAGCTACCATAGGATCCAGCAGACCTATTCCTGGACCTATAAACTAAGAAGACAGAATTGGAAGGACACAGGTATGCAAATCTGCATTGCATAGTATTACAATAGCCAAGATACGGAAGTAACCAAAAAGTCCACCGACAGATGGGCGGACAAAGAAGAACTGCTACCTGTACAGATGGAATATGAGCTAGTGAAAAAATGAAACAATGCCATTTGCAGCACCATAGATGAGTCTAGACGTAATCACGCCACCTGTAGTAAGTGAGAAAGCAAAAGACACATATCCTATCATATCACTTTTAGGAGTTACTTAAAAATTGATACCAATGAAGATATTTCCACAAAGAGAGGCAATCGCAGATTCATTTAAAAACTTATGGTTCACCAAATAGAAAGGGATGAGGATTGGATACATTACCATATTGGGGTTAACAGAGATATACAAACCATGTGAAATATATAACCACCAAAGACGTACGGAAGACCAGGAGAAGACTACTCAACATTCCGTCATAACCTACATGAGAAAAGGATGCGAGGAAGAATAGATACCTGTATATGTGTGAAAGAGCCACATCTTGCACACCTAGAGCAAACAAACCATCATAATCAAATTTGCTGGGATAAAAAATAAAACGTAAATTACAAATATGAACAAGAAGTAATGAGACATAAACTTAAAGGGCTTTTTCCTGGCATATTCCATTCTAATATACAACCTAGAACACCACTTCCATTAAGGCTCTGTTTCCCTCGTAACCAAATTTGGTAAAGGAGAAATGATGCCACCTTGTGGCCGTTACCTGCAAGAGCAGCTTTAAACTCACAGCTAATGGTCACTTAACATTCACAAAGACTCAGGGCTGTAAAGGACACCTGCCCTAAAATATTGTGCTGAAGTAGGGAGTGGACAATAAAATTCAAAACAGGCAAATGTTTCAAGAAGAGATTATGAAGAGTTAAGTTTTACTCACACTGTTTTTTTAAAAAAAAGGAACATGGATAAAAGCTCAACCTCAGGGAGTGTTAGACGCATGCAATCTAATCTACAAAAAGTTTCAACTTACACCAGTCGACTGACCATCAGCAAAAAGTCTACAAAAAATAAATGCTGAAGGGGTTTTACAGAACTGTGTACCCTCAACCTGCTGGTGAGACGTAAAAGGATAACAGCCAATAATGAGAACAGAAAGGAGCTGTGTTTAAAAGTAAAAATGGAGGTACCATTCAATCCAGCAGGCACACCATTGGACCTCTCACCTGAGAAGACAAGAATCGAGAAGACACAGGCCGCAAAAGCTGCAGTGCAGCCTTATTCACAATAGCCAAGACCGTGAAGCAATCAAAATATCCAACAAGAGGTGAATGGATAAAGAAGAAGTGGTCCAGGTACACAATGGAATATTGGCCATGGAAAACAATGAACCATTGCTCTCTGAGGCACCACAAATGAGTCTTTAGATAACCATGAATCATGAGGTAAGTCGGAAAGCAAAAGACCTATATTCTATGATATCACTTATAGGCGTTATCTAATAACTGACACAAATGAACATATTTCCACAGAGATACACACTCACAGACTTAGAAAACAAACTATGCTCATCTAAAAGGAAAGGTGGGGGGAATGGATAAATTAAGATTAGTGTTACTATATGTATACAAACACATATTATATACATATCTCAAAACTACCGACCATATAGCAAGGGAGGTCTGCAGAACCCTGTGTAACATTTTACATGGGAAGAGGATCTGTACTTGAATAGACATATATAATCTAAAAATGAACCAGATTGTGTACACCTAGGACAAACAATATTCTAAGCTTTACTCAAATTTAAAAAAAAAAATTATACCAAGAAGAAATAATGAGACATAAACTTAGGGGCGTTTCTCCATGCACATTCCAACGTAATTTACAACCTAGGAACACGACTTCCAGAAAGGCTCTGCTGCCCTAGTACCCAGATTTGGGAATGGAGAAATGCTGCCTGCTTGAGGCCACTTCCCACAAATCAGCTTTAAACCCATTGCTAAAGGTCACTAAATATTCACCAAACTTGCAGTTCGGTAAATGACACCTGCTCTCTGAAAAAATTCTGGGGTGGAAAATTGACCAAAAAATTCAAAAGAGGGCAACCTTCTAAGAAGACCATATCAAGAGTTATATTGTACTCCCAACTGTTTCCTTTTTTTAACAGAAAAGAAAACGGCGGAGAAAAATGATGAGTTTTAGGAATTTTCAGAGACATGCAAACCCAAATTACAAAAACCTATCAGCTCACAGCAGCCAGAAGGGCCATTAGCATAAATGCTGCAAACAATAAATGCTGAAACGATTGTGGAGAAATGTGTACCCTCGATTCTAAAGGGGACGTGGTAAGTGCCACTAATGAAAACACAAAGAAGGTGCTTTGAAAAGGGAAACACGGTGCTACCAGTCAGTCAATCACAACCACTGCTTGGCCTATCACCTGAGAAAATGAGAATCAAAAAGTCACAGGCTGGCAATCCTGCACTAAAACAATATTTACCATAGCCAACACTTGGAAGCAATGAAAATGTCCATCAACCGAGTAATGCACAAAGTAGAAGTGGTCCACGTACACAGTGGAAAATTACTCCAATAAAAAATAAAACTTACATTTAAAAATCCAACGAAAGTAAGGAGACATCAGCTTGTGTGGGTTTGTCCAGGCACACTCCACGCTAATTTATAACCGAGAAACACCACAGGGTGCAAGGGCTTTTCCCGAGTTACCAGGGTGGGGAACATAGAAAGGCTGCTGCCCTCTGGCAGTTACCTGCAAAAGCAGCTTTAAAGCCCGTGCTAATGGTCATTTCATAGGAACAAGTACTGCAGAACTGTAAATGAAACTTGCCCTCAAAATGTCTTGAGGGAGGTAATGGCCAAAATATTTCAAATGGTGACACATACTTTAAGAAAACACTTTGAAGAAATAAGCTCTAATCATAGCTGGAAAAATAAAAAGGACATGTCTAAAAGCTCAATTTCAACGCATTATGAGACACATGCAAATTCAACCACAAAGAGGTATCAGCTCACACCACTCAGAATAACCATCAGCAAAAACTACAAAGAATAAATGCTGAAGGTGCTGGGAAGAAATGCATACCCTCAACTTTATATGGGACGTAACCTGGAAAGAGCCACTAAAGAGAACAGAATAGAGGTGCCTTTAAAAGGTAAATATTGAGCTACCATAGGATCCAGCAGACCTATTCCTGGACCTATAAACTAAGAAGACAGAATTGGAAGGACACAGGTATGCAAATCTGCATTGCATAGTATTACAATAGCCAAGATACGGAAGTAACCAAAAAGTCCACCGACAGATGGGCGGACAAAGAAGAACTGCTACCTGTACAGATGGAATATGAGCTAGTGAAAAAATGAAACAATGCCATTTGCAGCACCATAGATGAGTCTAGACGTAATCACGCCACCTGTAGTAAGTGAGAAAGCAAAAGACACATATCCTATCATATCACTTTTAGGAGTTACTTAAAAATTGATACCAATGAAGATATTTCCACAAAGAGAGGCAATCGCAGATTCATTTAAAAACTTATGGTTCACCAAATAGAAAGGGATGAGGATTGGATACATTACCATATTGGGGTTAACAGAGATATACAAACCATGTGAAATATATAACCACCAAAGACGTACGGAAGACCAGGAGAAGACTACTCAACATTCCGTCATAACCTACATGAGAAAAGGATGCGAGGAAGAATAGATACCTGTATATGTGTGAAAGAGCCACATCTTGCACACCTAGAGCAAACAAACCATCGTAATCAAATTTGCTGGGATAAAAAATAAAACGTAAATTACAAATATGAACAAGAAGTAATGAGACATAAACTTAAAGGGCTTTTTCCTGGCATATTCCATTCTAATATACAACCTAGAACACCACTTCCATTAAGGCTCTGTTTCCCTCGTAACCAAATTTGGTAAAGGAGAAATGATGCCACCTTGTGGCCGTTACCTGCAAGAGCAGCTTTAAACTCACAGCTAATGGTCACTTAACATTCACAAAGACTCAGGGCTGTAAAGGACACCTGCCCTAAAATATTGTGCTGAAGTAGGGAGTGGACAATAAAATTCAAAACAGGCAAATGTTTCAAGAAGAGATTATGAAGAGTTAAGTTTTACTCACACTGTTTTTTTAAAAAAAAGGAACATGGATAAAAGCTCAACCTCAGGGAGTGTTAGACGCATGCAATCTAATCTACAAAAAGTTTCAACTTACACCAGTCGACTGACCATCAGCAAAAAGTCTACAAAAAATAAATGCTGAAGGGGTTTTACAGAACTGTGTACCCTCAACCTGCTGGTGAGACGTAAAAGGATAACAGCCAATAATGAGAACAGAAAGGAGCTGTGTTTAAAAGTAAAAATGGAGGTACCATTCAATCCAGCAGGCACACCATTGGACCTCTCACCTGAGAAGACAAGAATCGAGAAGACACAGGCCGCAAAAGCTGCAGTGCAGCCTTATTCACAATAGCCAAGACCGTGAAGCAATCAAAATATCCAACAAGAGGTGAATGGATAAAGAAGAAGTGGTCCAGGTACACAATGGAATATTGGCCATGGAAAACAATGAACCATTGCTCTCTGAGGCACCACAAATGAGTCTTTAGATAATCATGAATCATGAGGTAAGTCGGAAAGCAAAAGACCTATATTCTATGATATCACTTGTAGGCGTTATCTAATAACTGACACAAATGAACATATTTCCACAGAGATACACACTCACAGACTTAGAAAACAAACTATGCTCATCTAAAAGGAAAGGTGGGGGGAATGGATAAATTAAGATTAGTGTTACTATATGTATACAAACACATATTATATACATATCTCAAAACTACCGACCATATAGCAAGGGAGGTCTGCAGAACCCTGTGTAACATTTTACATGGGAAGAGGATCTGTACTTGAATAGACATATATAATCTACAAATGAACCAGATTGTGTACACCTAGGACAAACAATATTCTAAGCTTTACTCAAATTTTAAAAAAAAAATTATACCAAGAAGAAATAATGAGACATAAACTTAGGGGCGTTTCTCCATGCACATTCCAACGTAATTTACAACCTAGGAACACGACTTCCAGAAAGGCTCTGCTGCCCTAGTACCCAGATTTGGGAATGGAGAAATGCTGCCTGCTTGAGGCCACTTCCCACAAATCAGCTTTAAACCCATTGCTAAAGGTCACTAAATATTCACCAAACTTGCAGTTCGGTAAATGACACCTGCTCTCTGAAAAAATTCTGGGGTGGAAAATTGACCAAAAAATTCAAAAGAGGGCAACCTTCCAAGAAGACCATATCAAGAGTTATATTGTACTCCCAACTGTTTCCTTTTTTTAACAGAAAAGAAAACGGCGGAGAAAAATGATGAGTTTTAGGAATTTTCAGAGACATGCAAACCCAAATTACAAAAACCTATCAGCTCACAGCAGCCAGAAGGGCCATTAGCATAAATGCTGCAAACAATAAATGCTGAAACGATTGTGGAGAAATGTGTACCCTCGATTCTAAAGGGGACGTGGTAAGTGCCACTAATGAAAACACAAAGAAGGTGCTTTGAAAAGGGAAACACGGTGCTACCAGTCAGTCAATCACAACCACTGCTTGGCCTATCACCTGAGAAAATGAGAATCAAAAAGTCACAGGCTGGCAATCCTGCACTAAAACAATATTTACCATAGCCAACACTTGGAAGCAATGAAAATGTCCATCAACCGAGTAATGCACAAAGTAGAAGTGGTCCACGTACACAGTGGAAAATTACTCCAATAAAAAATAAAACTTACATTTAAAAATCCAACGAAAGTAAGGAGACATCAGCTTGTGTGGGTTTGTCCAGGCACACTCCACGCTAATTTATAACCGAGAAACACCACAGGGTGCAAGGGCTTTTCCCGAGTTACCAGGGTGGGGAACATAGAAAGGCTGCTGCCCTCTGGCAGTTACCTGCAAAAACAGCTTTAAGCCTGTGCTAATGGTCATTTCATAGGAACAAGTACTGCAGAACTGCAAATGAAACCTGCCCTCAAAATGTCTTGAGGGAGGTAATGGCCAATACATTTCAAAATGTGACACATACTTTAAGAGAACACTTTGAAGAACTAAGGGGTAATCACAGCTTGAAAAATAAAAAAGGACATGCCTTCAAGCTCATTTTCAATGGATTATGAGGCACGTGCGAATTCAACCACAAAGAGGTATCAGATCACACTTGTCAGAATAACCACCAGCAAGAAAACTACAAACAATAAATGCTGAAGGTGTTGTAGAGAAATGCATACCCTCAACTTCAAGGGGGACGTAACTTGGAAAGGGCCACGAACTAGAACAGAATGGAGGTGCCTTAAAAAGGTAAACATTGAGCTACCATATGATCCAGCAGGCCCACTCCTCGACCTATAATCTAAGAGGAGAGAATTGGAAAGACAGAGGCAGGAAATCTGCATTGCACAGTATTACAATAGCCAAGATATGGAAGTAACCAAAAAGGCCACCAACAGAAGGATGGACAAAGAAGAACTCCTCCATGTACAGATGGAATATTCGCTACTGAAAAAAATGAAACAATGCCATTTGCAGCACCATAGATGAGTCTAGACGTAATCATGCCACCTGTAGTAAGTGAGAAAGCAAAAGACACATATCCTATCATACCACTTTTAGGAGTTACTTAAAAATTGATACCAATGAAGATATTTCAACAGAGAGAGGCAATCGCAGATTCATTTGAAAACTTATGGTTCACCAAATAGAAAGGGATGAGGATTGGATACATTACCATATTGGGGTTAACAGAGATATACATACCATGTGAAATATATAATCACCAAAGGCGTACGGAAGACCAGGAGAAGAATACTCAACATTCTGTCATAACCTAAATGGGAAAAGGATGCGAGGAAGAATAGATACACATATATGTGTGAAAGAACCACATCTTGCACACCAAGAAGAAACAAACCATTGTAATCAAATTTGCTGGGATAAAAAATAAAAAGTAAATTACAAATATGAACAAGAAGTAATGAGACATAAACTTAAAGGGCTTTTTCCTGGCACATTCCATTTTAATTTACAACCTAGAACACCACTTCCATTAAGGCTCTGTTTCCCTAGTAACCAAATTTGGTAAAGGAGAAATGCTGCCACCTTGTGGCCGTTTCCTGCAAGAGCAGCTTTAAAGTCACAGCTAATGGTCACTTAACATTCACAAGGACTCAGGGCTGTAAGGACACCTGCCCTAAAAAATTGTGCTGAAGTAGGGAATGGACAAAAAATTTCAAAACAGGCAAATGTTTCAAGAAGAGAATATGAAGAGTTACGTTTTACTGACGCTCTTTTAAAAAAAAGGAAAATGGATAAAAGCTCAACCTCAGGGAGTGTTAGACCCATGCAATCTAATCTACAAAAAGTTTTCAACTTACACCAATCGACTGACCATCAGCAAAAAGTCTACGAACAATAAATGCTGAAGGGGTTTTAGAGAACTGTGAACCCTCTACCTGCTGTTGAGACGTAAAAGGGTAACAGCCAATAATGAGAATAGAAAGGAGCTGTGTTTAAAAGTAAAAATGGAGGTACCATTCAATCCAGCAGGCACACCATTGGACCTCTCACCTGAGAAGGCAAGAATCGAGAAGACACAGGCCGCAAAAGCTGCAGTGCAGCCTTATTCACAATAGCCAAGACCGTGAAGCAATCAAAATATCCAACAAGAGGTGAATGGATAAAGAAGAAGTGGTCCATGTACACAATGGAATATTAGCCATGGAAAACAATGAACCATTGCTCTCTGAGGCACCACAAATGACTCTGGAGATAATCATGAAACATGAGGTAAGTCGGAAAGCAAAAGACCTATATTCTATGATATCACTTATAGGCGTTATCTAATAACTGACACAAATGAACATATTTCCACAGAGAAAGACACTCACAGACTTAGAAAACAAACTATGCTCATCTAAAAGGAAAGGTGGGGGGAATGGATAAATTAAGATTAGTGTTACTATATGTATACAAACACATATTATATACATATCTCAAAACGACCGACCATATAGCAAGGGAGGTCTGCGGAACATTCTGTAACATTTTACATGGGAAGAGGATCTGTACTTGAATAGACATATATAATCTACAAATGAACCAGATTGTGTACACCTAGGACAAACAATATTCTAAGCTTTACCACAATTAATAAATTTTTAAAACCAAGAAGAAATAATGAGACATAAACTTATGGGGGTTTCTCCATGCACATTCCAATGTAATTTACAACCTAGGAACACGACTTCCAGAAAGGCTCTGCTGCCCTAGAAACCAGATTTGGGAATGGAGAAATGCTGCCTGCTTGAGGCCACTTCCCACAACAGCAGCTTTAAACCCATTTCTAAAGGTCAATAAATATTCACCAAACTTGCAGTTCGGGAAATGACACCTGCTCTCTAAAAAAACTCTGGGGTGGAAAATCGACCAAAAAATTCAAAAGAGGGCAACCTTCTAAGAAGACAGTTTCCAGAGTTATAATGTACTCCCATTTGTTTCCTTTTTGTAACAGAAAAGAAAACGGCGGAGAAAAATAATGAGTTTTACGAATTTTCAAATACATGCAAACCCAAATTACAAAAACCTATCAGCTCACAGCAGCCAGTAGGGCCATTAGCATAAATGCTGCAAACAATAAATGCTGAAGCGATTGTGGAGAAATGCGTACCCTCGATTCTAAGGGGGACGTGGTAAGAGCCACTAATGAAAACACAAAGGAGGTGCTTTGAAAGGGGAAACACGATGCTACCAGTCAATGAATCACACCCACTGCTGGGCCTATCACCTGAGAAAATGAGAATCAAAAAGTCACAGGCTGGCAATCCTGCACTCCAACAATATTTACCATAGCCAACACTTGGAAGAAATGAAAATGTCCATCAACCGAGGAATGCACAAAGTAGAAGTGGTCCACGTACACAGTGGAAAATTACTCCAATAAAAAATAAAAATTACATTTAAAAATCCAACAAAAGTAAGGAGACATCAGCTTGTGTGGGTTTCTCCAGGCACACTCCACTCTAATTTTTAACCGAGAAACACCACAGGCCGCAAGGGCTTTTCCCTAGTTACCAGGGTGGGGAACATAGAAAGGCTGCTGCCCTCTGGCAGTTACCTGCAAAAGCAGCTTTAAAGCCCGTGCTAATGGTCATTTCATAGGAACAAGTACTGCAGAACTGTAAATGAAACTTGCCCTCAAAATGTCTTGAGGGAGGTAATGGCCAAAATATTTCAAATGGTGACACATACTTTAAGAAAACACTTTGAAGAAATAAGCTCTAATCATAGCTGGAAAAATAAAAATGACATGTCTAAAAGCTCAATTTCAACGCATTATGAGACACATGCAAATTCAACCACAAAGAGGTATCAGCTCACACCACTCAGAATAACCATCAGCAAAAACTACAAAGAATAAATGCTGAAGGTGCTGGGAAGAAATGCATACCCTCAACTTTATATGGGACGTAACCTGGAAAGAGCCACTAAAGAGAACAGAATAGAGGTGCCTTTAAAAGGTAAATATTGAGCTACCATAGGATCCAGCAGACCTATTCCTGGACCTATAAACTAAGAAGACAGAATTGGAAGGACACAGGTATGCAAATCTGCATTGCATAGTATTACAATAGCCAAGATACGGAAGTAACCAAAAAGTCCACCGACAGATGGGCGGACAAAGAAGAACTGCTACCTGTACAGATGGAATATGAGCTAGTGAAAAAATGAAACAATGCCATTTGCAGCACCATAGATGAGTCTAGACGTAATCACGCCACCTGTAGTAAGTGAGAAAGCAAAAGACACATATCCTATCATATCACTTTTAGGAGTTACTTAAAAATTGATACCAATGAAGATATTTCCACAAAGAGAGGCAATCGCAGATTCATTTAAAAACTTATGGTTCACCAAATAGAAAGGGATGAGGATTGGATACATTACCATATTGGGGTTAACAGAGATATACAAACCATGTGAAATATATAACCACCAAAGACGTACGGAAGACCAGGAGAAGACTACTCAACATTCCGTCATAACCTACATGAGAAAAGGATGCGAGGAAGAATAGATACCTGTATATGTGTGAAAGAGCCACATCTTGCACACCTAGAGCAAACAAACCATCGTAATCAAATTTGCTGGGATAAAAAATAAAACGTAAATTACAAATATGAACAAGAAGTAATGAGACATAAACTTAAAGGGCTTTTTCCTGGCATATTCCATTCTAATATACAACCTAGAACACCACTTCCATTAAGGCTCTGTTTCCCTCGTAACCAAATTTGGTAAAGGAGAAATGATGTCACCTTGTGGCCGTTACCTGCAAGAGCAGCTTTAAACTCACAGCTAATGGTCACTTAACATTCACAAAGACTCAGGGCTGTAAAGGACACCTGCCCTAAAATATTGTGCTGAAGTAGGGAGTGGACAATAAAATTCAAAACAGGCAAATGTTTCAAGAAGAGATTATGAAGAGTTAAGTTTTACTCACACTGTTTTTTTAAAAAAAAGGAACATGGATAAAAGCTCAACCTCAGGGAGTGTTAGACGCATGCAATCTAATCTACAAAAAGTTTCAACTTACACCAGTCGACTGACCATCAGCAAAAAGTCTACAAAAAATAAATGCTGAAGGGGTTTTACAGAACTGTGTACCCTCAACCTGCTGGTGAGACGTAAAAGGATAACAGCCAATAATGAGAACAGAAAGGAGCTGTGTTTAAAAGTAAAAATGGAGGTACCATTCAATCCAGCAGGCACACCATTGGACCTCTCACCTGAGAAGACAAGAATCGAGAAGACACAGGCCGCAAAAGCTGCAGTGCAGCCTTATTCACAATAGCCAAGACCGTGAAGCAATCAAAATATCCAACAAGAGGTGAATGGATAAAGAAGAAGTGGTCCAGGTACACAATGGAATATTGGCCATGGAAAACAATGAACCATTGCTCTCTGAGGCACCACAAATGAGTCTTTAGATAATCATGAATCATGAGGTAAGTCGGAAAGCAAAAGACCTATATTCTATGATATCACTTATAGGCGTTATCTAATAACTGACACAAATGAACATATTTCCACAGAGATACACACTCACAGACTTAGAAAACAAACTATGCTCATCTAAAAGGAAAGGTGGGGGGAATGGATAAATTAAGATTAGTGTTACTATATGTATACAAACACATATTATATACATATCTCAAAACTACCGACCATATAGCAAGGGAGGTCTGCAGAACCCTGTGTAACATTTTACATGGGAAGAGGATCTGTACTTGAATAGACATATATAATCTACAAATGAACCAGATTGTGTACACCTAGGACAAACAATATTCTAAGCTTTACTCAAATTTAAAAAAAAAAATTATTCCAAGAAGAAATAATGAGACATAAACTTAGGGGCGTTTCTCCATGCACATTCCAACGTAATTTACAACCTAGGAACACGACTTCCAGAAAGGCTCTGCTGCCCTAGTACCCAGATTTGGGAATGGAGAAATGCTGCCTGCTTGAGGCCACTTCCCACAAATCAGCTTTAAACCCATTGCTAAAGGTCACTAAATATTCACCAAACTTGCAGTTCGGTAAATGACACCTGCTCTCTGAAAAAATTCTGGGGTGGAAAATTGACCAAAAAATTCAAAAGAGGGCAACCTTCCAAGAAGACCATATCAAGAGTTATATTGTACTCCCAACTGTTTCCTTTTTTTAACAGAAAAGAAAACGGCGGAGAAAAATGATGAGTTTTAGGAATTTTCAGAGACATGCAAACCCAAATTACAAAAACCTATCAGCTCACAGCAGCCAGAAGGGCCATTAGCATAAATGCTGCAAACAATAAATGCTGAAACGATTGTGGAGAAATGTGTACCCTCGATTCTAAAGGGGACGTGGTAAGTGCCACTAATGAAAACACAAAGAAGGTGCTTTGAAAAGGGAAACACGGTGCTACCAGTCAGTCAATCACAACCACTGCTTGGCCTATCACCTGAGAAAATGAGAATCAAAAAGTCACAGGCTGGCAATCCTGCACTAAAACAATATTTACCATAGCCAACACTTGGAAGCAATGAAAATGTCCATCAACCGAGTAATGCACAAAGTAGAAGTGGTCCACGTACACAGTGGAAAATTACTCCAATAAAAAATAAAACTTACATTTAAAAATCCAACGAAAGTAAGGAGACATCAGCTTGTGTGGGTTTGTCCAGGCACACTCCACGCTAATTTATAACCGAGAAACACCACAGGGTGCAAGGGCTTTTCCCGAGTTACCAGGGTGGGGAACATAGAAAGGCTGCTGCCCTCTGGCAGTTACCTGCAAAAACAGCTTTAAGCCTGTGCTAATGGTCATTTCATAGGAACAAGTACTGCAGAACTGCAAATGAAACCTGCCCTCAAAATGTCTTGAGGGAGGTAATGGCCAATACATTTCAAAATGTGACACATACTTTAAGAGAACACTTTGAAGAACTAAGGGGTAATCACAGCTTGAAAAATAAAAAAGGACATGCCTTCAAGCTCATTTTCAATGGATTATGAGGCACGTGCGAATTCAACCACAAAGAGGTATCAGATCACACTTGTCAGAATAACCACCAGCAAGAAAACTACAAACAATAAATGCTGAAGGTGTTGTAGAGAAATGCATACCCTCAACTTCAAGGGGGACGTAACTTGGAAAGGGCCACGAACTAGAACAGAATGGAGGTGCCTTAAAAAGGTAAACATTGAGCTACCATATGATCCAGCAGGCCCACTCCTCGACCTATAATCTAAGAGGAGAGAATTGGAAAGACAGAGGCAGGAAATCTGCATTGCACAGTATTACAATAGCCAAGATATGGAAGTAACCAAAAAGGCCACCAACAGAAGGATGGACAAAGAAGAACTCCTCCATGTACAGATGGAATATTCGCTACTGAAAAAAATGAAACAATGCCATTTGCAGCACCATAGATGAGTCTAGACGTAATCATGCCACCTGTAGTAAGTGAGAAAGCAAAAGACACATATCCTATCATACCACTTTTAGGAGTTACTTAAAAATTGATACCAATGAAGATATTTCAACAGAGAGAGGCAATCGCAGATTCATTTGAAAACTTATGGTTCACCAAATAGAAAGGGATGAGGATTGGATACATTACCATATTGGGGTTAACAGAGATATACATACCATGTGAAATATATAATCACCAAAGGCGTACGGAAGACCAGGAGAAGAATACTCAACATTCTGTCATAACCTAAATGGGAAAAGGATGCGAGGAAGAATAGATACACATATATGTGTGAAAGAACCACATCTTGCACACCAAGAAGAAACAAACCATTGTAATCAAATTTGCTGGGATAAAAAATAAAAAGTAAATTACAAATATGAACAAGAAGTAATGAGACATAAACTTAAAGGGCTTTTTCCTGGCACATTCCATTTTAATTTACAACCTAGAACACCACTTCCATTAAGGCTCTGTTTCCCTAGTAACCAAATTTGGTAAAGGAGAAATGCTGCCACCTTGTGGCCGTTTCCTGCAAGAGCAGCTTTAAAGTCACAGCTAATGGTCACTTAACATTCACAAGGACTCAGGGCTGTAAGGACACCTGCCCTAAAAAATTGTGCTGAAGTAGGGAATGGACAAAAAATTTCAAAACAGGCAAATGTTTCAAGAAGAGAATATGAAGAGTTACGTTTTACTGACGCTCTTTTAAAAAAAAGGAAAATGGATAAAAGCTCAACCTCAGGGAGTGTTAGACCCATGCAATCTAATCTACAAAAAGTTTTCAACTTACACCAATCGACTGACCATCAGCAAAAAGTCTACGAACAATAAATGCTGAAGGGGTTTTAGAGAACTGTGAACCCTCTACCTGCTGTTGAGACGTAAAAGGGTAACAGCCAATAATGAGAATAGAAAGGAGCTGTGTTTAAAAGTAAAAATGGAGGTACCATTCAATCCAGCAGGCACACCATTGGACCTCTCACCTGAGAAGGCAAGAATCGAGAAGACACAGGCCGCAAAAGCTGCAGTGCAGCCTTATTCACAATAGCCAAGACCGTGAAGCAATCAAAATATCCAACAAGAGGTGAATGGATAAAGAAGAAGTGGTCCATGTACACAATGGAATATTAGCCATGGAAAACAATGAACCATTGCTCTCTGAGGCACCACAAATGACTCTGGAGATAATCATGAAACATGAGGTAAGTCGGAAAGCAAAAGACCTATATTCTATGATATCACTTATAGGCGTTATCTAATAACTGACACAAATGAACATATTTCCACAGAGAAAGACACTCACAGACTTAGAAAACAAACTATGCTCATCTAAAAGGAAAGGTGGGGGGAATGGATAAATTAAGATTAGTGTTACTATATGTATACAAACACATATTATATACATATCTCAAAACGACCGACCATATAGCAAGGGAGGTCTGCGGAACATTCTGTAACATTTTACATGGGAAGAGGATCTGTACTTGAATAGACATATATAATCTACAAATGAACCAGATTGTGTACACCTAGGACAAACAATATTCTAAGCTTTACCACAATTAATAAATTTTTAAAACCAAGAAGAAATAATGAGACATAAACTTATGGGGGTTTCTCCATGCACATTCCAATGTAATTTACAACCTAGGAACACGACTTCCAGAAAGGCTCTGCTGCCCTAGAAACCAGATTTGGGAATGGAGAAATGCTGCCTGCTTGAGGCCACTTCCCACAACAGCAGCTTTAAACCCATTTCTAAAGGTCAATAAATATTCACCAAACTTGCAGTTCGGGAAATGACACCTGCTCTCTAAAAAAACTCTGGGGTGGAAAATCGACCAAAAAATTCAAAAGAGGGCAACCTTCTAAGAAGACAGTTTCCAGAGTTATAATGTACTCCCATTTGTTTCCTTTTTGTAACAGAAAAGAAAACGGCGGAGAAAAATAATGAGTTTTACGAATTTTCAAATACATGCAAACCCAAATTACAAAAACCTATCAGCTCACAGCAGCCAGTAGGGCCATTAGCATAAATGCTGCAAACAATAAATGCTGAAGCGATTGTGGAGAAATGCGTACCCTCGATTCTAAGGGGGACGTGGTAAGAGCCACTAATGAAAACACAAAGGAGGTGCTTTGAAAGGGGAAACACGGTGCTACCAGTCAATGAATCACACCCACTGCTGGGCCTATCACCTGAGAAAATGAGAATCAAAAAGTCACAGGCTGGCAATCCTGCACTCCAACAATATTTACCATAGCCAAGACTTGGAAGAAATGAAAATGTCCATCAACCGAGGAATGCACAAAGTAGAAGTGGTCCACGTACACAGTGGAAAATTACTCCAATAAAAAATAAAAATTACATTTAAAAATCCAACAAAAGTAAGGAGACATCAGCTTGTGTGGGTTTCTCCAGGCACACTCCACTCTAATTTTTAACCGAGAAACACCACAGGCCGCAAGGGCTTTTCCCTAGTTACCAGGGTGGGGAACATAGAAAGGCTGCTGCCCTCTGGCAGTTACCTGCAAAAGCAGCTTTAAAGCCCGTGCTAATGGTCATTTCATAGGAACAAGTACTGCAGAACTGTAAATGAAACTTGCCCTCAAAATGTCTTGAGGGAGGTAATGGCCAAAATATTTCAAATGGTGACACATACTTTAAGAAAACACTTTGAAGAAATAAGCTCTAATCATAGCTGGAAAAATAAAAAGGACATGTCTAAAAGCTCAATTTCAACGCATTATGAGACACATGCAAATTCAACCACAAAGAGGTATCAGCTCACACCACTCAGAAGAACCATCAGCAAAAACTACAAAGAATAAATGCTGAAGGTGCTGGGAAGAAATGCATACCCTCAACTTTATGTGGGACGTAACCTGGAAAGAGCCACTAAAGAGAACAGAATAGAGGTGCCTTTAAAAGGTAAATATTGAGCTACCATAGGATCCAGCAGACCTATTCCTGGACCTATAAACTAAGAAGACAGAATTGGAAGGACACAGGTATGCAAATCTGCATTGCATAGTATTACAATAGCCAAGATACGGAAGTAACCAAAAAGTCCACCGACAGATGGGCGGACAAAGAAGAACTGCTACCTGTACAGATGGAATATGAGCTAGTGAAAAAATGAAACAATGCCATTTGCAGCACCATAGATGAGTCTAGACGTAATCACGCCACCTGTAGTAAGTGAGAAAGCAAAAGACACATATCCTATCATATCACTTTTAGGAGTTACTTAAAAATTGATACCAATGAAGATATTTCCACAAAGAGAGGCAATCGCAGATTCATTTAAAAACTTATGGTTCACCAAATAGAAAGGGATGAGGATTGGATACATTACCATATTGGGGTTAACAGAGATATACAAACCATGTGAAATATATAACCACCAAAGACGTACGGAAGACCAGGAGAAGACTACTCAACATTCCGTCATAACCTACATGAGAAAAGGATGCGAGGAAGAATAGATACCTGTATATGTGTGAAAGAGCCACATCTTGCACACCTAGAGCAAACAAACCATCGTAATCAAATTTGCTGGGATAAAAAATAAAACGTAAATTACAAATATGAACAAGAAGTAATGAGACATAAACTTAAAGGGCTTTTTCCTGGCATATTCCATTCTAATATACAACCTAGAACACCACTTCCATTAAGGCTCTGTTTCCCTCGTAACCAAATTTGGTAAAGGAGAAATGATGCCACCTTGTGGCCGTTACCTGCAAGAGCAGCTTTAAACTCACAGCTAATGGTCACTTAACATTCACAAAGACTCAGGGCTGTAAAGGACACCTGCCCTAAAATATTGTGCTGAAGTAGGGAGTGGACAATAAAATTCAAAACAGGCAAATGTTTCAAGAAGAGATTATGAAGAGTTAAGTTTTACTCACAGTGTTTTTTTAAAAAAAAGGAACATGGATAAAAGCTCAACCTCAGGGAGTGTTAGACGCATGCAATCTAATCTACAAAAAGTTTCAACTTACACCAGTCGACTGACCATCAGCAAAAAGTCTACAAAAAATAAATGCTGAAGGGGTTTTACAGAACTGTGTACCCTCAACCTGCTGGTGAGACGTAAAAGGATAACAGCCAATAATGAGAACAGAAAGGAGCTGTGTTTAAAAGTAAAAATGGAGGTACCATTCAATCCAGCAGGCACACCATTGGACCTCTCACCTGAGAAGACAAGAATCGAGAAGACACAGGCCGCAAAAGCTGCAGTGCAGCCTTATTCACAATAGCCAAGACCGTGAAGCAATCAAAATATCCAACAAGAGGTGAATGGATAAAGAAGAAGTGGTCCAGGTACACAATGGAATATTGGCCATGGAAAACAATGAACCATTGCTCTCTGAGGCACCACAAATGAGTCTTTAGATAATCATGAATCATGAGGTAAGTCGGAAAGCAAAAGACCTATATTCTATGATATCACTTGTAGGCGTTATCTAATAACTGACACAAATGAACATATTTCCACAGAGATACACACTCACAGACTTAGAAAACAAACTATGCTCATCTAAAAGGAAAGGTGGGGGGAATGGATAAATTAAGATTAGTGTTACTATATGTATACAAACACATATTATATACATATCTCAAAACTACCGACCATATAGCAAGGGAGGTCTGCAGAACCCTGTGTAACATTTTACATGGGAAGAGGATCTGTACTTGAATAGACATATATAATCTACAAATGAACCAGATTGTGTACACCTAGGACAAACAATATTCTAAGCTTTACTCAAATTTAAAAAAAAAAATTATACCAAGAAGAAATAATGAGACATAAACTTAGGGGCGTTTCTCCATGCACATTCCAACGTAATTTACAACCTAGGAACACGACTTCCAGAAAGGCTCTGCTGCCCTAGTACCCAGATTTGGGAATGGAGAAATGCTGCCTGCTTGAGGCCACTTCCCACAAATCAGCTTTAAACCCATTGCTAAAGGTCACTAAATATTCACCAAACTTGCAGTTCGGTAAATGACACCTGCTCTCTGAAAAAATTCTGGGGTGGAAAATTGACCAAAAAATTCAAAAGAGGGCAACCTTCCAAGAAGACCATATCAAGAGTTATATTGTACTCCCAACTGTTTCCTTTTTTTAACAGAAAAGAAAACGGCGGAGAAAAATGATGAGTTTTAGGAATTTTCAGAGACATGCAAACCCAAATTACAAAAACCTATCAGCTCACAGCAGCCAGAAGGGCCATTAGCATAAATGCTGCAAACAATAAATGCTGAAACGATTGTGGAGAAATGTGTACCCTCGATTCTAAAGGGGACGTGGTAAGTGCCACTAATGAAAACACAAAGAAGGTGCTTTGAAAAGGGAAACACGGTGCTACCAGTCAGTCAATCACAACCACTGCTTGGCCTATCACCTGAGAAAATGAGAATCAAAAAGTCACAGGCTGGCAATCCTGCACTAAAACAATATTTACCATAGCCAACACTTGGAAGCAATGAAAATGTCCATCAACCGAGTAATGCACAAAGTAGAAGTGGTCCACGTACACAGTGGAAAATTACTCCAATAAAAAATAAAACTTACATTTAAAAATCCAACGAAAGTAAGGAGACATCAGCTTGTGTGGGTTTGTCCAGGCACACTCCACGCTAATTTATAACCGAGAAACACCACAGGGTGCAAGGGCTTTTCCCGAGTTACCAGGGTGGGGAACATAGAAAGGCTGCTGCCCTCTGGCAGTTACCTGCAAAAACAGCTTTAAGCCTGTGCTAATGGTCATTTCATAGGAACAAGTACTGCAGAACTGCAAATGAAACCTGCCCTCAAAATGTCTTGAGGGAGGTAATGGCCAATACATTTCAAAATGTGACACATACTTTAAGAGAACACTTTGAAGAACTAAGGGGTAATCACAGCTTGAAAAATAAAAAAGGACATGCCTTCAAGCTCATTTTCAATGGATTATGAGGCACGTGCGAATTCAACCACAAAGAGGTATCAGATCACACTTGTCAGAATAACCACCAGCAAGAAAACTACAAACAATAAATGCTGAAGGTGTTGTAGAGAAATGCATACCCTCAACTTCAAGGGGGACGTAACTTGGAAAGGGCCACGAACTAGAACAGAATGGAGGTGCCTTAAAAAGGTAAACATTGAGCTACCATATGATCCAGCAGGCCCACTCCTCGACCTATAATCTAAGAGGAGAGAATTGGAAAGACAGAGGCAGGAAATCTGCATTGCACAGTATTACAATAGCCAAGATATGGAAGTAACCAAAAAGGCCACCAACAGAAGGATGGACAAAGAAGAACTCCTCCATGTACAGATGGAATATTCGCTACTGAAAAAAATGAAACAATGCCATTTGCAGCACCATAGATGAGTCTAGACGTAATCATGCCACCTGTAGTAAGTGAGAAAGCAAAAGACACATATCCTATCATACCACTTTTAGGAGTTACTTAAAAATTGATACCAATGAAGATATTTCAACAGAGAGAGGCAATCGCAGATTCATTTGAAAACTTATGGTTCACCAAATAGAAAGGGATGAGGATTGGATACATTACCATATTGGGGTTAACAGAGATATACATACCATGTGAAATATATAATCACCAAAGGCGTACGGAAGACCAGGAGAAGAATACTCAACATTCTGTCATAACCTAAATGGGAAAAGGATGCGAGGAAGAATAGATACACATATATGTGTGAAAGAACCACATCTTGCACACCAAGAAGAAACAAACCATTGTAATCAAATTTGCTGGGATAAAAAATAAAAAGTAAATTACAAATATGAACAAGAAGTAATGAGACATAAACTTAAAGGGCTTTTTCCTGGCACATTCCATTTTAATTTACAACCTAGAACACCACTTCCATTAAGGCTCTGTTTCCCTAGTAACCAAATTTGGTAAAGGAGAAATGCTGCCACCTTGTGGCCGTTTCCTGCAAGAGCAGCTTTAAAGTCACAGCTAATGGTCACTTAACATTCACAAGGACTCAGGGCTGTAAGGACACCTGCCCTAAAAAATTGTGCTGAAGTAGGGAATGGACAAAAAATTTCAAAACAGGCAAATGTTTCAAGAAGAGAATATGAAGAGTTACGTTTTACTGACGCTCTTTTAAAAAAAAGGAAAATGGATAAAAGCTCAACCTCAGGGAGTGTTAGACCCATGCAATCTAATCTACAAAAAGTTTTCAACTTACACCAATCGACTGACCATCAGCAAAAAGTCTACGAACAATAAATGCTGAAGGGGTTTTAGAGAACTGTGAACCCTCTACCTGCTGTTGAGACGTAAAAGGGTAACAGCCAATAATGAGAATAGAAAGGAGCTGTGTTTAAAAGTAAAAATGGAGGTACCATTCAATCCAGCAGGCACACCATTGGACCTCTCACCTGAGAAGGCAAGAATCGAGAAGACACAGGCCGCAAAAGCTGCAGTGCAGCCTTATTCACAATAGCCAAGACCGTGAAGCAATCAAAATATCCAACAAGAGGTGAATGGATAAAGAAGAAGTGGTCCATGTACACAATGGAATATTAGCCATGGAAAACAATGAACCATTGCTCTCTGAGGCACCACAAATGACTCTGGAGATAATCATGAAACATGAGGTAAGTCGGAAAGCAAAAGACCTATATTCTATGATATCACTTATAGGCGTTATCTAATAACTGACACAAATGAACATATTTCCACAGAGAAAGACACTCACAGACTTAGAAAACAAACTATGCTCATCTAAAAGGAAAGGTGGGGGGAATGGATAAATTAAGATTAGTGTTACTATATGTATACAAACACATATTATATACATATCTCAAAACGACCGACCATATAGCAAGGGAGGTCTGCGGAACATTCTGTAACATTTTACATGGGAAGAGGATCTGTACTTGAATAGACATATATAATCTACAAATGAACCAGATTGTGTACACCTAGGACAAACAATATTCTAAGCTTTACCACAATTAATAAATTTTTAAAACCAAGAAGAAATAATGAGACATAAACTTATGGGGGTTTCTCCATGCACATTCCAATGTAATTTACAACCTAGGAACACGACTTCCAGAAAGGCTCTGCTGCCCTAGAAACCAGATTTGGGAATGGAGAAATGCTGCCTGCTTGAGGCCACTTCCCACAACAGCAGCTTTAAACCCATTTCTAAAGGTCAATAAATATTCACCAAACTTGCAGTTCGGGAGATGACACCTGCTCTCTAAAAAAACTCTGGGGTGGAAAATCGACCAAAAAATTCAAAAGAGGGCAACCTTCTAAGAAGACAGTTTCCAGAGTTATAATGTACTCCCATTTGTTTCCTTTTTGTAACAGAAAAGAAAACGGCGGAGAAAAATAATGAGTTTTACGAATTTTCAAATACATGCAAACCCAAATTACAAAAACCTATCAGCTCACAGCAGCCAGTAGGGCCATTAGCATAAATGCTGCAAACAATAAATGCTGAAGCGATTGTGGAGAAATGCGTACCCTCGATTCTAAGGGGGACGTGGTAAGAGCCACTAATGAAAACACAAAGGAGGTGCTTTGAAAGGGGAAACACGGTGCTACCAGTCAATGAATCACACCCACTGCTGGGCCTATCACCTGAGAAAATGAGAATCAAAAAGTCACAGGCTGGCAATCCTGCACTCCAACAATATTTACCATAGCCAAGACTTGGAAGAAATGAAAATGTCCATCAACCGAGGAATGCACAAAGTAGAAGTGGTCCACGTACACAGTGGAAAATTACTCCAATAAAAAATAAAAATTACATTTAAAAATCCAACAAAAGTAAGGAGACATCAGCTTGTGTGGGTTTCTCCAGGCACACTCCACTCTAATTTTTAACCGAGAAACACCACAGGCCGCAAGGGCTTTTCCCTAGTTACCAGGGTGGGGAACATAGAAAGGCTGCTGCCCTCTGGCAGTTACCTGCAAAAGCAGCTTTAAAGCCCGTGCTAATGGTCATTTCATAGGAACAAGTACTGCAGAACTGTAAATGAATCTTGCCCTCAAAATGTCTTGAGGGAGGTAATGGCCAAAATATTTCAAATGGTGACACATACTTTAAGAAAACACTTTGAAGAAATAAGCTCTAATCATAGCTGGAAAAATAAAAAGGACATGTCTAAAAGCTCAATTTCAACGCATTATGAGACACATGCAAATTCAACCACAAAGAGGTATCAGCTCACACCACTCAGAATAACCATCAGCAAAAACTACAAAGAATAAATGCTGAAGGTGCTGGGAAGAAATGCATACCCTCAACTTTATATGGGACGTAACCTGGAAAGAGCCACTAAAGAGAACAGAATAGAGGTGCCTTTAAAAGGTAAATATTGAGCTACCATAGGATCCAGCAGACCTATTCCTGGACCTATAAACTAAGAAGACAGAATTGGAAGGACACAGGTATGCAAATCTGCATTGCATAGTATTACAATAGCCAAGATACGGAAGTAACCAAAAAGTCCACCGACAGATGGGCGGACAAAGAAGAACTGCTACCTGTACAGATGGAATATGAGCTAGTGAAAAAATGAAACAATGCCATTTGCAGCACCATAGATGAGTCTAGACGTAATCACGCCACCTGTAGTAAGTGAGAAAGCAAAAGACACATATCCTATCATATCACTTTTAGGAGTTACTTAAAAATTGATACCAATGAAGATATTTCCACAAAGAGAGGCAATCGCAGATTCATTTAAAAACTTATGGTTCACCAAATAGAAAGGGATGAGGATTGGATACATTACCATATTGGGGTTAACAGAGATATACAAACCATGTGAAATATATAACCACCAAAGACGTACGGAAGACCAGGAGAAGACTACTCAACATTCCGTCATAACCTACATGAGAAAAGGATGCGAGGAAGAATAGATACCTGTATATGTGTGAAAGAGCCACATCTTGCACACCTAGAGCAAACAAACCATCGTAATCAAATTTGCTGGGATAAAAAATAAAACGTAAATTACAAATATGAACAAGAAGTAATGAGACATAAACTTAAAGGGCTTTTTCCTGGCATATTCCATTCTAATATACAACCTAGAACACCACTTCCATTAAGGCTCTGTTTCCCTCGTAACCAAATTTGGTAAAGGAGAAATGATGCCACCTTGTGGCCGTTACCTGCAAGAGCAGCTTTAAACTCACAGCTAATGGTCACTTAACATTCACAAAGACTCAGGGCTGTAAAGGACACCTGCCCTAAAATATTGTGCTGAAGTAGGGAGTGGACAATACAATTCAAAACAGGCAAATGTTTCAAGAAGAGATTATGAAGAGTTAAGTTTTACTCACACTGTTTTTTTAAAAAAAAGGAACATGGATAAAAGCTCAACCTCAGGGAGTGTTAGACGCATGCAATCTAATCTACAAAAAGTTTCAACTTACACCAGTCGACTGACCATCAGCAAAAAGTCTACAAAAAATAAATGCTGAAGGGGTTTTACAGAACTGTGTACCCTCAACCTGCTGGTGAGACGTAAAAGGATAACAGCCAATAATGAGAACAGAAAGGAGCTGTGTTTAAAAGTAAAAATGGAGGTACCATTCAATCCAGCAGGCACACCATTGGACCTCTCACCTGAGAAGACAAGAATCGAGAAGACACAGGCCGCAAAAGCTGCAGTGCAGCCTTATTCACAATAGCCAAGACCGTGAAGCAATCAAAATATCCAACAAGAGGTGAATGGATAAAGAAGAAGTGGTCCAGGTACACAATGGAATATTGGCCATGGAAAACAATGAACCATTGCTCTCTGAGGCACCACAAATGAGTCTTTAGATAATCATGAATCATGAGGTAAGTCGGAAAGCAAAAGACCTATATTCTATGATATCACTTGTAGGCGTTATCTAATAACTGACACAAATGAACATATTTCCACAGAGATACACACTCACAGACTTAGAAAACAAACTATGCTCATCTAAAAGGAAAGGTGGGGGGAATGGATAAATTAAGATTAGTGTTACTATATGTATACAAACACATATTATATACATATCTCAAAACTACCGACCATATAGCAAGGGAGGTCTGCAGAACCCTGTGTAACATTTTACATGGGAAGAGGATCTGTACTTGAATAGACATATATAATCTACAAATGAACCAGATTGTGTACACCTAGGACAAACAATATTCTAAGCTTTACTCAAATTTTAAAAAAAAAATTATACCAAGAAGAAATAATGAGACATAAACTTAGGGGCGTTTCTCCATGCACATTCCAACGTAATTTACAACCTAGGAACACGACTTCCAGAAAGGCTCTGCTGCCCTAGTACCCAGATTTGGGAATGGAGAAATGCTGCCTGCTTGAGGCCACTTCCCACAAATCAGCTTTAAACCCATTGCTAAAGGTCACTAAATATTCACCAAACTTGCAGTTCGGTAAATGACACCTGCTCTCTGAAAAAATTCTGGGGTGGAAAATTGACCAAAAAATTCAAAAGAGGGCAACCTTCCAAGAAGACCATATCAAGAGTTATATTGTACTCCCAACTGTTTCCTTTTTTTAACAGAAAAGAAAACGGCGGAGAAAAATGATGAGTTTTAGGAATTTTCAGAGACATGCAAACCCAAATTACAAAAACCTATCAGCTCACAGCAGCCAGAAGGGCCATTAGCATAAATGCTGCAAACAATAAATGCTGAAACGATTGTGGAGAAATGTGTACCCTCGATTCTAAAGGGGACGTGGTAAGTGCCACTAATGAAAACACAAAGAAGGTGCTTTGAAAAGGGAAACACGGTGCTACCAGTCAGTCAATCACAACCACTGCTTGGCCTATCACCTGAGAAAATGAGAATCAAAAAGTCACAGGCTGGCAATCCTGCACTAAAACAATATTTACCATAGCCAACACTTGGAAGCAATGAAAATGTCCATCAACCGAGTAATGCACAAAGTAGAAGTGGTCCACGTACACAGTGGAAAATTACTCCAATAAAAAATAAAACTTACATTTAAAAATCCAACGAAAGTAAGGAGACATCAGCTTGTGTGGGTTTGTCCAGGCACACTCCACGCTAATTTATAACCGAGAAACACCACAGGGTGCAAGGGCTTTTCCCGAGTTACCAGGGTGGGGAACATAGAAAGGCTGCTGCCCTCTGGCAGTTACCTGCAAAAACAGCTTTAAGCCTGTGCTAATGGTCATTTCATAGGAACAAGTACTGCAGAACTGCAAATGAAACCTGCCCTCAAAATGTCTTGAGGGAGGTAATGGCCAATACATTTCAAAATGTGACACATACTTTAAGAGAACACTTTGAAGAACTAAGGGGTAATCACAGCTTGAAAAATAAAAAAGGACATGCCTTCAAGCTCATTTTCAATGGATTATGAGGCACGTGCGAATTCAACCACAAAGAGGTATCAGATCACACTTGTCAGAATAACCACCAGCAAGAAAACTACAAACAATAAATGCTGAAGGTGTTGTAGAGAAATGCATACCCTCAACTTCAAGGGGGACGTAACTTGGAAAGGGCCACGAACTAGAACAGAATGGAGGTGCCTTAAAAAGGTAAACATTGAGCTACCATATGATCCAGCAGGCCCACTCCTCGACCTATAATCTAAGAGGAGAGAATTGGAAAGACAGAGGCAGGAAATCTGCATTGCACAGTATTACAATAGCCAAGATATGGAAGTAACCAAAAAGGCCACCAACAGAAGGATGGACAAAGAAGAACTCCTCCATGTACAGATGGAATATTCGCTACTGAAAAAAATGAAACAATGCCATTTGCAGCACCATAGATGAGTCTAGACGTAATCATGCCACCTGTAGTAAGTGAGAAAGCAAAAGACACATATCCTATCATACCACTTTTAGGAGTTACTTAAAAATTGATACCAATGAAGATATTTCAACAGAGAGAGGCAATCGCAGATTCATTTGAAAACTTATGGTTCACCAAATAGAAAGGGATGAGGATTGGATACATTACCATATTGGGGTTAACAGAGATATACATACCATGTGAAATATATAATCACCAAAGGCGTACGGAAGACCAGGAGAAGAATACTCAACATTCTGTCATAACCTAAATGGGAAAAGGATGCGAGGAAGAATAGATACACATATATGTGTGAAAGAACCACATCTTGCACACCAAGAAGAAACAAACCATTGTAATCAAATTTGCTGGGATAAAAAATAAAAAGTAAATTACAAATATGAACAAGAAGTAATGAGACATAAACTTAAAGGGCTTTTTCCTGGCACATTCCATTTTAATTTACAACCTAGAACACCACTTCCATTAAGGCTCTGTTTCCCTAGTAACCAAATTTGGTAAAGGAGAAATGCTGCCACCTTGTGGCCGTTTCCTGCAAGAGCAGCTTTAAAGTCACAGCTAATGGTCACTTAACATTCACAAGGACTCAGGGCTGTAAGGACACCTGCCCTAAAAAATTGTGCTGAAGTAGGGAATGGACAAAAAATTTCAAAACAGGCAAATGTTTCAAGAAGAGAATATGAAGAGTTACGTTTTACTGACGCTCTTTTAAAAAAAAGGAAAATGGATAAAAGCTCAACCTCAGGGAGTGTTAGACCCATGCAATCTAATCTACAAAAAGTTTTCAACTTACACCAATCGACTGACCATCAGCAAAAAGTCTACGAACAATAAATGCTGAAGGGGTTTTAGAGAACTGTGAACCCTCTACCTGCTGTTGAGACGTAAAAGGGTAACAGCCAATAATGAGAATAGAAAGGAGCTGTGTTTAAAAGTAAAAATGGAGGTACCATTCAATCCAGCAGGCACACCATTGGACCTCTCACCTGAGAAGGCAAGAATCGAGAAGACACAGGCCGCAAAAGCTGCAGTGCAGCCTTATTCACAATAGCCAAGACCGTGAAGCAATCAAAATATCCAACAAGAGGTGAATGGATAAAGAAGAAGTGGTCCATGTACACAATGGAATATTAGCCATGGAAAACAATGAACCATTGCTCTCTGAGGCACCACAAATGACTCTGGAGATAATCATGAAACATGAGGTAAGTCGGAAAGCAAAAGACCTATATTCTATGATATCACTTATAGGCGTTATCTAATAACTGACACAAATGAACATATTTCCACAGAGAAAGACACTCACAGACTTAGAAAACAAACTATGCTCATCTAAAAGGAAAGGTGGGGGGAATGGATAAATTAAGATTAGTGTTACTATATGTATACAAACACATATTATATACATATCTCAAAACGACCGACCATATAGCAAGGGAGGTCTGCGGAACATTCTGTAACATTTTACATGGGAAGAGGATCTGTACTTGAATAGACATATATAATCTACAAATGAACCAGATTGTGTACACCTAGGACAAACAATATTCTAAGCTTTACCACAATTAATAAATTTTTAAAACCAAGAAGAAATAATGAGACATAAACTTATGGGGGTTTCTCCATGCACATTCCAATGTAATTTACAACCTAGGAACACGACTTCCAGAAAGGCTCTGCTGCCCTAGAAACCAGATTTGGGAATGGAGAAATGCTGCCTGCTTGAGGCCACTTCCCACAACAGCAGCTTTAAACCCATTTCTAAAGGTCAATAAATATTCACCAAACTTGCAGTTCGGGAAATGACACCTGCTCTCTAAAAAAACTCTGGGGTGGAAAATCGACCAAAAAATTCAAAAGAGGGCAACCTTCTAAGAAGACAGTTTCCAGAGTTATAATGTACTCCCATTTGTTTCCTTTTTGTAACAGAAAAGAAAACGGCGGAGAAAAATAATGAGTTTTACGAATTTTCAAATACATGCAAACCCAAATTACAAAAACCTATCAGCTCACAGCAGCCAGTAGGGCCATTAGCATAAATGCTGCAAACAATAAATGCTGAAGCGATTGTGGAGAAATGCGTACCCTCGATTCTAAGGGGGACGTGGTAAGAGCCACTAATGAAAACACAAAGGAGGTGCTTTGAAAGGGGAAACACGGTGCTACCAGTCAATGAATCACACCCACTGCTGGGCCTATCACCTGAGAAAATGAGAATCAAAAAGTCACAGGCTGGCAATCCTGCACTCCAACAATATTTACCATAGCCAAGACTTGGAAGAAATGAAAATGTCCATCAACCGAGGAATGCACAAAGTAGAAGTGGTCCACGTACACAGTGGAAAATTACTCCAATAAAAAATAAAAATTACATTTAAAAATCCAACAAAAGTAAGGAGACATCAGCTTGTGTGGGTTTCTCCAGGCACACTCCACTCTAATTTTTAACCGAGAAACACCACAGGCCGCAAGGGCTTTTCCCTAGTTACCAGGGTGGGGAACATAGAAAGGCTGCTGCCCTCTGGCAGTTACCTGCAAAAGCAGCTTTAAAGCCCGTGCTAATGGTCATTTCATAGGAACAAGTACTGCAGAACTGTAAATGAATCTTGCCCTCAAAATGTCTTGAGGGAGGTAATGGCCAAAATATTTCAAATGGTGACACATACTTTAAGAAAACACTTTGAAGAAATAAGCTCTAATCATAGCTGGAAAAATAAAAAGGACATGTCTAAAAGCTCAATTTCAACGCATTATGAGACACATGCAAATTCAACCACAAAGAGGTATCAGCTCACACCACTCAGAATAACCATCAGCAAAAACTACAAAGAATAAATGCTGAAGGTGCTGGGAAGAAATGCATACCCTCAACTTTATATGGGACGTAACCTGGAAAGAGCCACTAAAGAGAACAGAATAGAGGTGCCTTTAAAAGGTAAATATTGAGCTACCATAGGATCCAGCAGACCTATTCCTGGACCTATAAACTAAGAAGACAGAATTGGAAGGACACAGGTATGCAAATCTGCATTGCATAGTATTACAATAGCCAAGATACGGAAGTAACCAAAAAGTCCACCGACAGATGGGCGGACAAAGAAGAACTGCTACCTGTACAGATGGAATATGAGCTAGTGAAAAAATGAAACAATGCCATTTGCAGCACCATAGATGAGTCTAGACGTAATCACGCCACCTGTAGTAAGTGAGAAAGCAAAAGACACATATCCTATCATATCACTTTTAGGAGTTACTTAAAAATTGATACCAATGAAGATATTTCCACAAAGAGAGGCAATCGCAGATTCATTTAAAAACTTATGGTTCACCAAATAGAAAGGGATGAGGATTGGATACATTACCATATTGGGGTTAACAGAGATATACAAACCATGTGAAATATATAACCACCAAAGACGTACGGAAGACCAGGAGAAGACTACTCAACATTCCGTCATAACCTACATGAGAAAAGGATGCGAGGAAGAATAGATACCTGTATATGTGTGAAAGAGCCACATCTTGCACACCTAGAGCAAACAAACCATCGTAATCAAATTTGCTGGGATAAAAAATAAAACGTAAATTACAAATATGAACAAGAAGTAATGAGACATAAACTTAAAGGGCTTTTTCCTGGCATATTCCATTCTAATATACAACCTAGAACACCACTTCCATTAAGGCTCTGTTTCCCTCGTAACCAAATTTGGTAAAGGAGAAATGATGCCACCTTGTGGCCGTTACCTGCAAGAGCAGCTTTAAACTCACAGCTAATGGTCACTTAACATTCACAAAGACTCAGGGCTGTAAAGGACACCTGCCCTAAAATATTGTGCTGAAGTAGGGAGTGGACAATACAATTCAAAACAGGCAAATGTTTCAAGAAGAGATTATGAAGAGTTAAGTTTTACTCACACTGTTTTTTTAAAAAAAAGGAACATGGATAAAAGCTCAACCTCAGGGAGTGTTAGACGCATGCAATCTAATCTACAAAAAGTTTCAACTTACACCAGTCGACTGACCATCAGCAAAAAGTCTACAAAAAATAAATGCTGAAGGGGTTTTACAGAACTGTGTACCCTCAACCTGCTGGTGAGACGTAAAAGGATAACAGCCAATAATGAGAACAGAAAGGAGCTGTGTTTAAAAGTAAAAATGGAGGTACCATTCAATCCAGCAGGCACACCATTGGACCTCTCACCTGAGAAGACAAGAATCGAGAAGACACAGGCCGCAAAAGCTGCAGTGCAGCCTTATTCACAATAGCCAAGACCGTGAAGCAATCAAAATATCCAACAAGAGGTGAATGGATAAAGAAGAAGTGGTCCAGGTACACAATGGAATATTGGCCATGGAAAACAATGAACCATTGCTCTCTGAGGCACCACAAATGAGTCTTTAGATAATCATGAATCATGAGGTAAGTCGGAAAGCAAAAGACCTATATTCTATGATATCACTTGTAGGCGTTATCTAATAACTGACACAAATGAACATATTTCCACAGAGATACACACTCACAGACTTAGAAAACAAACTATGCTCATCTAAAAGGAAAGGTGGGGGGAATGGATAAATTAAGATTAGTGTTACTATATGTATACAAACACATATTATATACATATCTCAAAACTACCGACCATATAGCAAGGGAGGTCTGCAGAACCCTGTGTAACATTTTACATGGGAAGAGGATCTGTACTTGAATAGACATATATAATCTACAAATGAACCAGATTGTGTACACCTAGGACAAACAATATTCTAAGCTTTACTCAAATTTTAAAAAAAAAATTATACCAAGAAGAAATAATGAGACATAAACTTAGGGGCGTTTCTCCATGCACATTCCAACGTAATTTACAACCTAGGAACACGACTTCCAGAAAGGCTCTGCTGCCCTAGTACCCAGATTTGGGAATGGAGAAATGCTGCCTGCTTGAGGCCACTTCCCACAAATCAGCTTTAAACCCATTGCTAAAGGTCACTAAATATTCACCAAACTTGCAGTTCGGTAAATGACACCTGCTCTCTGAAAAAATTCTGGGGTGGAAAATTGACCAAAAAATTCAAAAGAGGGCAACCTTCCAAGAAGACCATATCAAGAGTTATATTGTACTCCCAACTGTTTCCTTTTTTTAACAGAAAAGAAAACGGCGGAGAAAAATGATGAGTTTTAGGAATTTTCAGAGACATGCAAACCCAAATTACAAAAACCTATCAGCTCACAGCAGCCAGAAGGGCCATTAGCATAAATGCTGCAAACAATAAATGCTGAAACGATTGTGGAGAAATGTGTACCCTCGATTCTAAAGGGGACGTGGTAAGTGCCACTAATGAAAACACAAAGAAGGTGCTTTGAAAAGGGAAACACGGTGCTACCAGTCAGTCAATCACAACCACTGCTTGGCCTATCACCTGAGAAAATGAGAATCAAAAAGTCACAGGCTGGCAATCCTGCACTAAAACAATATTTACCATAGCCAACACTTGGAAGCAATGAAAATGTCCATCAACCGAGTAATGCACAAAGTAGAAGTGGTCCACGTACACAGTGGAAAATTACTCCAATAAAAAATAAAACTTACATTTAAAAATCCAACGAAAGTAAGGAGACATCAGCTTGTGTGGGTTTGTCCAGGCACACTCCACGCTAATTTATAACCGAGAAACACCACAGGGTGCAAGGGCTTTTCCCGAGTTACCAGGGTGGGGAACATAGAAAGGCTGCTGCCCTCTGGCAGTTACCTGCAAAAACAGCTTTAAGCCTGTGCTAATGGTCATTTCATAGGAACAAGTACTGCAGAACTGCAAATGAAACCTGCCCTCAAAATGTCTTGAGGGAGGTAATGGCCAATACATTTCAAAATGTGACACATACTTTAAGAGAACACTTTGAAGAACTAAGGGGTAATCACAGCTTGAAAAATAAAAAAGGACATGCCTTCAAGCTCATTTTCAATGGATTATGAGGCACGTGCGAATTCAACCACAAAGAGGTATCAGATCACACTTGTCAGAATAACCACCAGCAAGAAAACTACAAACAATAAATGCTGAAGGTGTTGTAGAGAAATGCATACCCTCAACTTCAAGGGGGACGTAACTTGGAAAGGGCCACGAACTAGAACAGAATGGAGGTGCCTTAAAAAGGTAAACATTGAGCTACCATATGATCCAGCAGGCCCACTCCTCGACCTATAATCTAAGAGGAGAGAATTGGAAAGACAGAGGCAGGAAATCTGCATTGCACAGTATTACAATAGCCAAGATATGGAAGTAACCAAAAAGGCCACCAACAGAAGGATGGACAAAGAAGAACTCCTCCATGTACAGATGGAATATTCGCTACTGAAAAAAATGAAACAATGCCATTTGCAGCACCATAGATGAGTCTAGACGTAATCATGCCACCTGTAGTAAGTGAGAAAGCAAAAGACACATATCCTATCATACCACTTTTAGGAGTTACTTAAAAATTGATACCAATGAAGATATTTCAACAGAGAGAGGCAATCGCAGATTCATTTGAAAACTTATGGTTCACCAAATAGAAAGGGATGAGGATTGGATACATTACCATATTGGGGTTAACAGAGATATACATACCATGTGAAATATATAATCACCAAAGGCGTACGGAAGACCAGGAGAAGAATACTCAACATTCTGTCATAACCTAAATGGGAAAAGGATGCGAGGAAGAATAGATACACATATATGTGTGAAAGAACCACATCTTGCACACCAAGAAGAAACAAACCATTGTAATCAAATTTGCTGGGATAAAAAATAAAAAGTAAATTACAAATATGAACAAGAAGTAATGAGACATAAACTTAAAGGGCTTTTTCCTGGCACATTCCATTTTAATTTACAACCTAGAACACCACTTCCATTAAGGCTCTGTTTCCCTAGTAACCAAATTTGGTAAAGGAGAAATGCTGCCACCTTGTGGCCGTTTCCTGCAAGAGCAGCTTTAAAGTCACAGCTAATGGTCACTTAACATTCACAAGGACTCAGGGCTGTAAGGACACCTGCCCTAAAAAATTGTGCTGAAGTAGGGAATGGACAAAAAATTTCAAAACAGGCAAATGTTTCAAGAAGAGAATATGAAGAGTTACGTTTTACTGACGCTCTTTTAAAAAAAAGGAAAATGGATAAAAGCTCAACCTCAGGGAGTGTTAGACCCATGCAATCTAATCTACAAAAAGTTTTCAACTTACACCAATCGACTGACCATCAGCAAAAAGTCTACGAACAATAAATGCTGAAGGGGTTTTAGAGAACTGTGAACCCTCTACCTGCTGTTGAGACGTAAAAGGGTAACAGCCAATAATGAGAATAGAAAGGAGCTGTGTTTAAAAGTAAAAATGGAGGTACCATTCAATCCAGCAGGCACACCATTGGACCTCTCACCTGAGAAGGCAAGAATCGAGAAGACACAGGCCGCAAAAGCTGCAGTGCAGCCTTATTCACAATAGCCAAGACCGTGAAGCAATCAAAATATCCAACAAGAGGTGAATGGATAAAGAAGAAGTGGTCCATGTACACAATGGAATATTAGCCATGGAAAACAATGAACCATTGCTCTCTGAGGCACCACAAATGACTCTGGAGATAATCATGAAACATGAGGTAAGTCGGAAAGCAAAAGACCTATATTCTATGATATCACTTATAGGCGTTATCTAATAACTGACACAAATGAACATATTTCCACAGAGAAAGACACTCACAGACTTAGAAAACAAACTATGCTCATCTAAAAGGAAAGGTGGGGGGAATGGATAAATTAAGATTAGTGTTACTATATGTATACAAACACATATTATATACATATCTCAAAACGACCGACCATATAGCAAGGGAGGTCTGCGGAACATTCTGTAACATTTTACATGGGAAGAGGATCTGTACTTGAATAGACATATATAATCTACAAATGAACCAGATTGTGTACACCTAGGACAAACAATATTCTAAGCTTTACCACAATTAATAAATTTTTAAAACCAAGAAGAAATAATGAGACATAAACTTATGGGGGTTTCTCCATGCACATTCCAATGTAATTTACAACCTAGGAACACGACTTCCAGAAAGGCTCTGCTGCCCTAGAAACCAGATTTGGGAATGGAGAAATGCTGCCTGCTTGAGGCCACTTCCCACAACAGCAGCTTTAAACCCATTTCTAAAGGTCAATAAATATTCACCAAACTTGCAGTTCGGGAAATGACACCTGCTCTCTAAAAAAACTCTGGGGTGGAAAATCGACCAAAAAATTCAAAAGAGGGCAACCTTCTAAGAAGACAGTTTCCAGAGTTATAATGTACTCCCATTTGTTTCCTTTTTGTAACAGAAAAGAAAACGGCGGAGAAAAATAATGAGTTTTACGAATTTTCAAATACATGCAAACCCAAATTACAAAAACCTATCAGCTCACAGCAGCCAGTAGGGCCATTAGCATAAATGCTGCAAACAATAAATGCTGAAGCGATTGTGGAGAAATGCGTACCCTCGATTCTAAGGGGGACGTGGTAAGAGCCACTAATGAAAACACAAAGGAGGTGCTTTGAAAGGGGAAACACGGTGCTACCAGTCAATGAATCACACCCACTGCTGGGCCTATCACCTGAGAAAATGAGAATCAAAAAGTCACAGGCTGGCAATCCTGCACTCCAACAATATTTACCATAGCCAAGACTTGGAAGAAATGAAAATGTCCATCAACCGAGGAATGCACAAAGTAGAAGTGGTCCACGTACACAGTGGAAAATTACTCCAATAAAAAATAAAAATTACATTTAAAAATCCAACAAAAGTAAGGAGACATCAGCTTGTGTGGGTTTCTCCAGGCACACTCCACTCTAATTTTTAACCGAGAAACACCACAGGCCGCAAGGGCTTTTCCCTAGTTACCAGGGTGGGGAACATAGAAAGGCTGCTGCCCTCTGGCAGTTACCTGCAAAAGCAGCTTTAAAGCCCGTGCTAATGGTCATTTCATAGGAACAAGTACTGCAGAACTGTAAATGAATCTTGCCCTCAAAATGTCTTGAGGGAGGTAATGGCCAAAATATTTCAAATGGTGACACATACTTTAAGAAAACACTTTGAAGAAATAAGCTCTAATCATAGCTGGAAAAATAAAAAGGACATGTCTAAAAGCTCAATTTCAACGCATTATGAGACACATGCAAATTCAACCACAAAGAGGTATCAGCTCACACCACTCAGAATAACCATCAGCAAAAACTACAAAGAATAAATGCTGAAGGTGCTGGGAAGAAATGCATACCCTCAACTTTATATGGGACGTAACCTGGAAAGAGCCACTAAAGAGAACAGAATAGAGGTGCCTTTAAAAGGTAAATATTGAGCTACCATAGGATCCAGCAGACCTATTCCTGGACCTATAAACTAAGAAGACAGAATTGGAAGGACACAGGTATGCAAATCTGCATTGCATAGTATTACAATAGCCAAGATACGGAAGTAACCAAAAAGTCCACCGACAGATGGGCGGACAAAGAAGAACTGCTACCTGTACAGATGGAATATGAGCTAGTGAAAAAATGAAACAATGCCATTTGCAGCACCATAGATGAGTCTAGACGTAATCACGCCACCTGTAGTAAGTGAGAAAGCAAAAGACACATATCCTATCATATCACTTTTAGGAGTTACTTAAAAATTGATACCAATGAAGATATTTCCACAAAGAGAGGCAATCGCAGATTCATTTAAAAACTTATGGTTCACCAAATAGAAAGGGATGAGGATTGGATACATTACCATATTGGGGTTAACAGAGATATACAAACCATGTGAAATATATAACCACCAAAGACGTACGGAAGACCAGGAGAAGACTACTCAACATTCCGTCATAACCTACATGAGAAAAGGATGCGAGGAAGAATAGATACCTGTATATGTGTGAAAGAGCCACATCTTGCACACCTAGAGCAAACAAACCATCGTAATCAAATTTGCTGGGATAAAAAATAAAACGTAAATTACAAATATGAACAAGAAGTAATGAGACATAAACTTAAAGGGCTTTTTCCTGGCATATTCCATTCTAATATACAACCTAGAACACCACTTCCATTAAGGCTCTGTTTCCCTCGTAACCAAATTTGGTAAAGGAGAAATGATGCCACCTTGTGGCCGTTACCTGCAAGAGCAGCTTTAAACTCACAGCTAATGGTCACTTAACATTCACAAAGACTCAGGGCTGTAAAGGACACCTGCCCTAAAATATTGTGCTGAAGTAGGGAGTGGACAATACAATTCAAAACAGGCAAATGTTTCAAGAAGAGATTATGAAGAGTTAAGTTTTACTCACACTGTTTTTTTAAAAAAAAGGAACATGGATAAAAGCTCAACCTCAGGGAGTGTTAGACGCATGCAATCTAATCTACAAAAAGTTTCAACTTACACCAGTCGACTGACCATCAGCAAAAAGTCTACAAAAAATAAATGCTGAAGGGGTTTTACAGAACTGTGTACCCTCAACCTGCTGGTGAGACGTAAAAGGATAACAGCCAATAATGAGAACAGAAAGGAGCTGTGTTTAAAAGTAAAAATGGAGGTACCATTCAATCCAGCAGGCACACCATTGGACCTCTCACCTGAGAAGACAAGAATCGAGAAGACACAGGCCGCAAAAGCTGCAGTGCAGCCTTATTCACAATAGCCAAGACCGTGAAGCAATCAAAATATCCAACAAGAGGTGAATGGATAAAGAAGAAGTGGTCCAGGTACACAATGGAATATTGGCCATGGAAAACAATGAACCATTGCTCTCTGAGGCACCACAAATGAGTCTTTAGATAATCATGAATCATGAGGTAAGTCGGAAAGCAAAAGACCTATATTCTATGATATCACTTGTAGGCGTTATCTAATAACTGACACAAATGAACATATTTCCACAGAGATACACACTCACAGACTTAGAAAACAAACTATGCTCATCTAAAAGGAAAGGTGGGGGGAATGGATAAATTAAGATTAGTGTTACTATATGTATACAAACACATATTATATACATATCTCAAAACTACCGACCATATAGCAAGGGAGGTCTGCAGAACCCTGTGTAACATTTTACATGGGAAGAGGATCTGTACTTGAATAGACATATATAATCTACAAATGAACCAGATTGTGTACACCTAGGACAAACAATATTCTAAGCTTTACTCAAATTTTAAAAAAAAAATTATACCAAGAAGAAATAATGAGACATAAACTTAGGGGCGTTTCTCCATGCACATTCCAACGTAATTTACAACCTAGGAACACGACTTCCAGAAAGGCTCTGCTGCCCTAGTACCCAGATTTGGGAATGGAGAAATGCTGCCTGCTTGAGGCCACTTCCCACAAATCAGCTTTAAACCCATTGCTAAAGGTCACTAAATATTCACCAAACTTGCAGTTCGGTAAATGACACCTGCTCTCTGAAAAAATTCTGGGGTGGAAAATTGACCAAAAAATTCAAAAGAGGGCAACCTTCCAAGAAGACCATATCAAGAGTTATATTGTACTCCCAACTGTTTCCTTTTTTTAACAGAAAAGAAAACGGCGGAGAAAAATGATGAGTTTTAGGAATTTTCAGAGACATGCAAACCCAAATTACAAAAACCTATCAGCTCACAGCAGCCAGAAGGGCCATTAGCATAAATGCTGCAAACAATAAATGCTGAAACGATTGTGGAGAAATGTGTACCCTCGATTCTAAAGGGGACGTGGTAAGTGCCACTAATGAAAACACAAAGAAGGTGCTTTGAAAAGGGAAACACGGTGCTACCAGTCAGTCAATCACAACCACTGCTTGGCCTATCACCTGAGAAAATGAGAATCAAAAAGTCACAGGCTGGCAATCCTGCACTAAAACAATATTTACCATAGCCAACACTTGGAAGCAATGAAAATGTCCATCAACCGAGTAATGCACAAAGTAGAAGTGGTCCACGTACACAGTGGAAAATTACTCCAATAAAAAATAAAACTTACATTTAAAAATCCAACGAAAGTAAGGAGACATCAGCTTGTGTGGGTTTGTCCAGGCACACTCCACGCTAATTTATAACCGAGAAACACCACAGGGTGCAAGGGCTTTTCCCGAGTTACCAGGGTGGGGAACATAGAAAGGCTGCTGCCCTCTGGCAGTTACCTGCAAAAACAGCTTTAAGCCTGTGCTAATGGTCATTTCATAGGAACAAGTACTGCAGAACTGCAAATGAAACCTGCCCTCAAAATGTCTTGAGGGAGGTAATGGCCAATACATTTCAAAATGTGACACATACTTTAAGAGAACACTTTGAAGAACTAAGGGGTAATCACAGCTTGAAAAATAAAAAAGGACATGCCTTCAAGCTCATTTTCAATGGATTATGAGGCACGTGCGAATTCAACCACAAAGAGGTATCAGATCACACTTGTCAGAATAACCACCAGCAAGAAAACTACAAACAATAAATGCTGAAGGTGTTGTAGAGAAATGCATACCCTCAACTTCAAGGGGGACGTAACTTGGAAAGGGCCACGAACTAGAACAGAATGGAGGTGCCTTAAAAAGGTAAACATTGAGCTACCATATGATCCAGCAGGCCCACTCCTCGACCTATAATCTAAGAGGAGAGAATTGGAAAGACAGAGGCAGGAAATCTGCATTGCACAGTATTACAATAGCCAAGATATGGAAGTAACCAAAAAGGCCACCAACAGAAGGATGGACAAAGAAGAACTCCTCCATGTACAGATGGAATATTCGCTACTGAAAAAAATGAAACAATGCCATTTGCAGCACCATAGATGAGTCTAGACGTAATCATGCCACCTGTAGTAAGTGAGAAAGCAAAAGACACATATCCTATCATACCACTTTTAGGAGTTACTTAAAAATTGATACCAATGAAGATATTTCAACAGAGAGAGGCAATCGCAGATTCATTTGAAAACTTATGGTTCACCAAATAGAAAGGGATGAGGATTGGATACATTACCATATTGGGGTTAACAGAGATATACATACCATGTGAAATATATAATCACCAAAGGCGTACGGAAGACCAGGAGAAGAATACTCAACATTCTGTCATAACCTAAATGGGAAAAGGATGCGAGGAAGAATAGATACACATATATGTGTGAAAGAACCACATCTTGCACACCAAGAAGAAACAAACCATTGTAATCAAATTTGCTGGGATAAAAAATAAAAAGTAAATTACAAATATGAACAAGAAGTAATGAGACATAAACTTAAAGGGCTTTTTCCTGGCACATTCCATTTTAATTTACAACCTAGAACACCACTTCCATTAAGGCTCTGTTTCCCTAGTAACCAAATTTGGTAAAGGAGAAATGCTGCCAACTTGTGGCCGTTTCCTGCAAGAGCAGCTTTAAAGTCACAGCTAATGGTCACTTAACATTCACAAGGACTCAGGGCTGTAAGGACACCTGCCCTAAAAAATTGTGCTGAAGTAGGGAATGGACAAAAAATTTCAAAACAGGCAAATGTTTCAAGAAGAGAATATGAAGAGTTACGTTTTACTGACGCTCTTTTAAAAAAAAGGAAAATGGATAAAAGCTCAACCTCAGGGAGTGTTAGACCCATGCAATCTAATCTACAAAAAGTTTTCAACTTACACCAATCGACTGACCATCAGCAAAAAGTCTACGAACAATAAATGCTGAAGGGGTTTTAGAGAACTGTGAACCCTCTACCTGCTGTTGAGACGTAAAAGGGTAACAGCCAATAATGAGAATAGAAAGGAGCTGTGTTTAAAAGTAAAAATGGAGGTACCATTCAATCCAGCAGGCACACCATTGGACCTCTCACCTGAGAAGGCAAGAATCGAGAAGACACAGGCCGCAAAAGCTGCAGTGCAGCCTTATTCACAATAGCCAAGACCGTGAAGCAATCAAAATATCCAACAAGAGGTGAATGGATAAAGAAGAAGTGGTCCATGTACACAATGGAATATTAGCCATGGAAAACAATGAACCATTGCTCTCTGAGGCACCACAAATGACTCTGGAGATAATCATGAAACATGAGGTAAGTCGGAAAGCAAAAGACCTATATTCTATGATATCACTTATAGGCGTTATCTAATAACTGACACAAATGAACATATTTCCACAGAGAAAGACACTCACAGACTTAGAAAACAAACTATGCTCATCTAAAAGGAAAGGTGGGGGGAATGGATAAATTAAGATTAGTGTTACTATATGTATACAAACACATATTATATACATATCTCAAAACGACCGACCATATAGCAAGGGAGGTCTGCGGAACATTCTGTAACATTTTACATGGGAAGAGGATCTGTACTTGAATAGACATATATAATCTACAAATGAACCAGATTGTGTACACCTAGGACAAACAATATTCTAAGCTTTACCACAATTAATAAATTTTTAAAACCAAGAAGAAATAATGAGACATAAACTTATGGGGGTTTCTCCATGCACATTCCAATGTAATTTACAACCTAGGAACACGACTTCCAGAAAGGCTCTGCTGCCCTAGAAACCAGATTTGGGAATGGAGAAATGCTGCCTGCTTGAGGCCACTTCCCACAACAGCAGCTTTAAACCCATTTCTAAAGGTCAATAAATATTCACCAAACTTGCAGTTCGGGAAATGACACCTGCTCTCTAAAAAAACTCTGGGGTGGGTGGAAAATCGACCAAAAAATTCAAAAGAGGGCAACCTTCTAAGAAGACAGTTTCCAGAGTTATAATGTACTCCCATTTGTTTCCTTTTTGTAACAGAAAAGAAAACGGCGGAGAAAAATAATGAGTTTTACGAATTTTCAAATACATGCAAACCCAAATTACAAAAACCTATCAGCTCACAGCAGCCAGTAGGGCCATTAGCATAAATGCTGCAAACAATAAATGCTGAAGCGATTGTGGAGAAATGCGTACCCTCGATTCTAAGGGGGACGTGGTAAGAGCCACTAATGAAAACATAAAGGAGGTGCTTTGAAAGGGGAAACACGGTGCTACCAGTCAATGAATCACACCCACTGCTGGGCCTATCACCTGAGAAAATGAGAATCAAAAAGTCACAGGCTGGCAATCCTGCACTCCAACAATATTTACCATAGCCAACACTTGGAAGAAATGAAAATGTCCATCAACCGAGGAATGCACAAAGTAGAAGTGGTCCACGTACACAGTGGAAAATTACTCCAATAAAAAATAAAAATTACATTTAAAAATCCAACAAAAGTAAGGAGACATCAGCTTGTGTGGGTTTCTCCAGGCACACTCCACTCTAATTTTTAACCGAGAAACACCACAGGCCGCAAGGGCTTTTCCCTAGTTACCAGGGTGGGGAACATAGAAAGGCTGCTGCCCTCTGGCAGTTACCTGCAAAAGCAGCTTTAAAGCCCGTGCTAATGGTCATTTCATAGGAACAAGTACTGCAGAACTGTAAATGAAACTTGCCCTCAAAATGTCTTGAGGGAGGTAATGGCCAAAATATTTCAAATGGTGACACATACTTTAAGAAAACACTTTGAAGAAATAAGCTCTAATCATAGCTGGAAAAATAAAAATGACATGTCTAAAAGCTCAATTTCAACGCATTATGAGACACATGCAAATTCAACCACAAAGAGGTATCAGCTCACACCACTCAGAAGAACCATCAGCAAAAACTACAAAGAATAAATGCTGAAGGTGCTGGGAAGAAATGCATACCCTCAACTTTATGTGGGACGTAACCTGGAAAGAGCCACTAAAGAGAACAGAATAGAGGTGCCTTTAAAAGGTAAATATTGAGCTACCATAGGATCCAGCAGACCTATTCCTGGACCTATAAACTAAGAAGACAGAATTGGAAGGACACAGGTATGCAAATCTGCATTGCATAGTATTACAATAGCCAAGATACGGAAGTAACCAAAAAGTCCACCGACAGATGGGCGGACAAAGAAGAACTGCTACCTGTACAGATGGAATATGAGCTAGTGAAAAAATGAAACAATGCCATTTGCAGCACCATAGATGAGTCTAGACGTAATCACGCCACCTGTAGTAAGTGAGAAAGCAAAAGACACATATCCTATCATATCACTTTTAGGAGTTACTTAAAAATTGATACCAATGAAGATATTTCCACAAAGAGAGGCAATCGCAGATTCATTTAAAAACTTATGGTTCACCAAATAGAAAGGGATGAGGATTGGATACATTACCATATTGGGGTTAACAGAGATATACAAACCATGTGAAATATATAACCACCAAAGACGTACGGAAGACCAGGAGAAGACTACTCAACATTCCGTCATAACCTACATGAGAAAAGGATGCGAGGAAGAATAGATACCTGTATATGTGTGAAAGAGCCACATCTTGCACACCTAGAGCAAACAAACCATCATAATCAAATTTGCTGGGATAAAAAATAAAACGTAAATTACAAATATGAACAAGAAGTAATGAGACATAAACTTAAAGGGCTTTTTCCTGGCATATTCCATTCTAATATACAACCTAGAACACCACTTCCATTAAGGCTCTGTTTCCCTCGTAACCAAATTTGGTAAAGGAGAAATGATGCCACCTTGTGGCCGTTACCTGCAAGAGCAGCTTTAAACTCACAGCTAATGGTCACTTAACATTCACAAAGACTCAGGGCTGTAAAGGACACCTGCCCTAAAATATTGTGCTGAAGTAGGGAGTGGACAATAAAATTCAAAACAGGCAAATGTTTCAAGAAGAGATTATGAAGAGTTAAGTTTTACTCACACTGTTTTTTTAAAAAAAAGGAACATGGATAAAAGCTCAACCTCAGGGAGTGTTAGACGCATGCAATCTAATCTACAAAAAGTTTCAACTTACACCAGTCGACTGACCATCAGCAAAAAGTCTACAAAAAATAAATGCTGAAGGGGTTTTACAGAACTGTGTACCCTCAACCTGCTGGTGAGACGTAAAAGGATAACAGCCAATAATGAGAACAGAAAGGAGCTGTGTTTAAAAGTAAAAATGGAGGTACCATTCAATCCAGCAGGCACACCATTGGACCTCTCACCTGAGAAGACAAGAATCGAGAAGACACAGGCCGCAAAAGCTGCAGTGCAGCCTTATTCACAATAGCCAAGACCGTGAAGCAATCAAAATATCCAACAAGAGGTGAATGGATAAAGAAGAAGTGGTCCAGGTACACAATGGAATATTGGCCATGGAAAACAATGAACCATTGCTCTCTGAGGCACCACAAATGAGTCTTTAGATAACCATGAATCATGAGGTAAGTCGGAAAGCAAAAGACCTATATTCTATGATATCACTTATAGGCGTTATCTAATAACTGACACAAATGAACATATTTCCACAGAGATACACACTCACAGACTTAGAAAACAAACTATGCTCATCTAAAAGGAAAGGTGGGGGGAATGGATAAATTAAGATTAGTGTTACTATATGTATACAAACACATATTATATACATATCTCAAAACTACCGACCATATAGCAAGGGAGGTCTGCAGAACCCTGTGTAACATTTTACATGGGAAGAGGATCTGTACTTGAATAGACATATATAATCTACAAATGAACCAGATTGTGTACACCTAGGACAAACAATATTCTAAGCTTTACTCAAATTTAAAAAAAAAAATTATACCAAGAAGAAATAATGAGACATAAACTTAGGGGCGTTTCTCCATGCACATTCCAACGTAATTTACAACCTAGGAACACGACTTCCAGAAAGGCTCTGCTGCCCTAGTACCCAGATTTGGGAATGGAGAAATGCTGCCTGCTTGAGGCCACTTCCCACAAATCAGCTTTAAACCCATTGCTAAAGGTCACTAAATATTCACCAAACTTGCAGTTCGGTAAATGACACCTGCTCTCTGAAAAAATTCTGGGGTGGAAAATTGACCAAAAAATTCAAAAGAGGGCAACCTTCTAAGAAGACCATATCAAGAGTTATATTGTACTCCCAACTGTTTCCTTTTTTTAACAGAAAAGAAAACGGCGGAGAAAAATGATGAGTTTTAGGAATTTTCAGAGACATGCAAACCCAAATTACAAAAACCTATCAGCTCACAGCAGCCAGAAGGGCCATTAGCATAAATGCTGCAAACAATAAATGCTGAAACGATTGTGGAGAAATGTGTACCCTCGATTCTAAAGGGGACGTGGTAAGTGCCACTAATGAAAACACAAAGAAGGTGCTTTGAAAAGGGAAACACGGTGCTACCAGTCAGTCAATCACAACCACTGCTTGGCCTATCACCTGAGAAAATGAGAATCAAAAAGTCACAGGCTGGCAATCCTGCACTAAAACAATATTTACCATAGCCAACACTTGGAAGCAATGAAAATGTCCATCAACCGAGTAATGCACAAAGTAGAAGTGGTCCACGTACACAGTGGAAAATTACTCCAATAAAAAATAAAACTTACATTTAAAAATCCAACGAAAGTAAGGAGACATCAGCTTGTGTGGGTTTGTCCAGGCACACTCCACGCTAATTTATAACCGAGAAACACCACAGGGTGCAAGGGCTTTTCCCGAGTTACCAGGGTGGGGAACATAGAAAGGCTGCTGCCCTCTGGCAGTTACCTGCAAAAGCAGCTTTAAAGCCCGTGCTAATGGTCATTTCATAGGAACAAGTACTGCAGAACTGTAAATGAAACTTGCCCTCAAAATGTCTTGAGGGAGGTAATGGCCAAAATATTTCAAATGGTGACACATACTTTAAGAAAACACTTTGAAGAAATAAGCTCTAATCATAGCTGGAAAAATAAAAAGGACATGTCTAAAAGCTCAATTTCAACGCATTATGAGACACATGCAAATTCAACCACAAAGAGGTATCAGCTCACACCACTCAGAATAACCATCAGCAAAAACTACAAAGAATAAATGCTGAAGGTGCTGGGAAGAAATGCATACCCTCAACTTTATATGGGACGTAACCTGGAAAGAGCCACTAAAGAGAACAGAATAGAGGTGCCTTTAAAAGGTAAATATTGAGCTACCATAGGATCCAGCAGACCTATTCCTGGACCTATAAACTAAGAAGACAGAATTGGAAGGACACAGGTATGCAAATCTGCATTGCATAGTATTACAATAGCCAAGATACGGAAGTAACCAAAAAGTCCACCGACAGATGGGCGGACAAAGAAGAACTGCTACCTGTACAGATGGAATATGAGCTAGTGAAAAAATGAAACAATGCCATTTGCAGCACCATAGATGAGTCTAGACGTAATCACGCCACCTGTAGTAAGTGAGAAAGCAAAAGACACATATCCTATCATATCACTTTTAGGAGTTACTTAAAAATTGATACCAATGAAGATATTTCCACAAAGAGAGGCAATCGCAGATTCATTTAAAAACTTATGGTTCACCAAATAGAAAGGGATGAGGATTGGATACATTACCATATTGGGGTTAACAGAGATATACAAACCATGTGAAATATATAACCACCAAAGACGTACGGAAGACCAGGAGAAGACTACTCAACATTCCGTCATAACCTACATGAGAAAAGGATGCGAGGAAGAATAGATACCTGTATATGTGTGAAAGAGCCACATCTTGCACACCTAGAGCAAACAAACCATCGTAATCAAATTTGCTGGGATAAAAAATAAAACGTAAATTACAAATATGAACAAGAAGTAATGAGACATAAACTTAAAGGGCTTTTTCCTGGCATATTCCATTCTAATATACAACCTAGAACACCACTTCCATTAAGGCTCTGTTTCCCTCGTAACCAAATTTGGTAAAGGAGAAATGATGCCACCTTGTGGCCGTTACCTGCAAGAGCAGCTTTAAACTCACAGCTAATGGTCACTTAACATTCACAAAGACTCAGGGCTGTAAAGGACACCTGCCCTAAAATATTGTGCTGAAGTAGGGAGTGGACAATAAAATTCAAAACAGGCAAATGTTTCAAGAAGAGATTATGAAGAGTTAAGTTTTACTCACACTGTTTTTTTAAAAAAAAGGAACATGGATAAAAGCTCAACCTCAGGGAGTGTTAGACGCATGCAATCTAATCTACAAAAAGTTTCAACTTACACCAGTCGACTGACCATCAGCAAAAAGTCTACAAAAAATAAATGCTGAAGGGGTTTTACAGAACTGTGTACCCTCAACCTGCTGGTGAGACGTAAAAGGATAACAGCCAATAATGAGAACAGAAAGGAGCTGTGTTTAAAAGTAAAAATGGAGGTACCATTCAATCCAGCAGGCACACCATTGGACCTCTCACCTGAGAAGACAAGAATCGAGAAGACACAGGCCGCAAAAGCTGCAGTGCAGCCTTATTCACAATAGCCAAGACCGTGAAGCAATCAAAATATCCAACAAGAGGTGAATGGATAAAGAAGAAGTGGTCCAGGTACACAATGGAATATTGGCCATGGAAAACAATGAACCATTGCTCTCTGAGGCACCACAAATGAGTCTTTAGATAATCATGAATCATGAGGTAAGTCGGAAAGCAAAAGACCTATATTCTATGATATCACTTGTAGGCGTTATCTAATAACTGACACAAATGAACATATTTCCACAGAGATACACACTCACAGACTTAGAAAACAAACTATGCTCATCTAAAAGGAAAGGTGGGGGGAATGGATAAATTAAGATTAGTGTTACTATATGTATACAAACACATATTATATACATATCTCAAAACTACCGACCATATAGCAAGGGAGGTCTGCAGAACCCTGTGTAACATTTTACATGGGAAGAGGATCTGTACTTGAATAGACATATATAATCTACAAATGAACCAGATTGTGTACACCTAGGACAAACAATATTCTAAGCTTTACTCAAATTTAAAAAAAAAAATTATACCAAGAAGAAATAATGAGACATAAACTTAGGGGCGTTTCTCCATGCACATTCCAACGTAATTTACAACCTAGGAACACGACTTCCAGAAAGGCTCTGCTGCCCTAGTACCCAGATTTGGGAATGGAGAAATGCTGCCTGCTTGAGGCCACTTCCCACAAATCAGCTTTAAACCCATTGCTAAAGGTCACTAAATATTCACCAAACTTGCAGTTCGGTAAATGACACCTGCTCTCTGAAAAAATTCTGGGGTGGAAAATTGACCAAAAAATTCAAAAGAGGGCAACCTTCCAAGAAGACCATATCAAGAGTTATATTGTACTCCCAACTGTTTCCTTTTTTTAACAGAAAAGAAAACGGCGGAGAAAAATGATGAGTTTTAGGAATTTTCAGAGACATGCAAACCCAAATTACAAAAACCTATCAGCTCACAGCAGCCAGAAGGGCCATTAGCATAAATGCTGCAAACAATAAATGCTGAAACGATTGTGGAGAAATGTGTACCCTCGATTCTAAAGGGGACGTGGTAAGTGCCACTAATGAAAACACAAAGAAGGTGCTTTGAAAAGGGAAACACGGTGCTACCAGTCAGTCAATCACAACCACTGCTTGGCCTATCACCTGAGAAAATGAGAATCAAAAAGTCACAGGCTGGCAATCCTGCACTAAAACAATATTTACCATAGCCAACACTTGGAAGCAATGAAAATGTCCATCAACCGAGTAATGCACAAAGTAGAAGTGGTCCACGTACACAGTGGAAAATTACTCCAATAAAAAATAAAACTTACATTTAAAAATCCAACGAAAGTAAGGAGACATCAGCTTGTGTGGGTTTGTCCAGGCACACTCCACGCTAATTTATAACCGAGAAACACCACAGGGTGCAAGGGCTTTTCCCGAGTTACCAGGGTGGGGAACATAGAAAGGCTGCTGCCCTCTGGCAGTTACCTGCAAAAACAGCTTTAAGCCTGTGCTAATGGTCATTTCATAGGAACAAGTACTGCAGAACTGCAAATGAAACCTGCCCTCAAAATGTCTTGAGGGAGGTAATGGCCAATACATTTCAAAATGTGACACATACTTTAAGAGAACACTTTGAAGAACTAAGGGGTAATCACAGCTTGAAAAATAAAAAAGGACATGCCTTCAAGCTCATTTTCAATGGATTATGAGGCACGTGCGAATTCAACCACAAAGAGGTATCAGATCACACTTGTCAGAATAACCACCAGCAAGAAAACTACAAACAATAAATGCTGAAGGTGTTGTAGAGAAATGCATACCCTCAACTTCAAGGGGGACGTAACTTGGAAAGGGCCACGAACTAGAACAGAATGGAGGTGCCTTAAAAAGGTAAACATTGAGCTACCATATGATCCAGCAGGCCCACTCCTCGACCTATAATCTAAGAGGAGAGAATTGGAAAGACAGAGGCAGGAAATCTGCATTGCACAGTATTACAATAGCCAAGATATGGAAGTAACCAAAAAGGCCACCAACAGAAGGATGGACAAAGAAGAACTCCTCCATGTACAGATGGAATATTCGCTACTGAAAAAAATGAAACAATGCCATTTGCAGCACCATAGATGAGTCTAGACGTAATCATGCCACCTGTAGTAAGTGAGAAAGCAAAAGACACATATCCTATCATACCACTTTTAGGAGTTACTTAAAAATTGATACCAATGAAGATATTTCAACAGAGAGAGGCAATCGCAGATTCATTTGAAAACTTATGGTTCACCAAATAGAAAGGGATGAGGATTGGATACATTACCATATTGGGGTTAACAGAGATATACATACCATGTGAAATATATAATCACCAAAGGCGTACGGAAGACCAGGAGAAGAATACTCAACATTCTGTCATAACCTAAATGGGAAAAGGATGCGAGGAAGAATAGATACACATATATGTGTGAAAGAACCACATCTTGCACACCAAGAAGAAACAAACCATTGTAATCAAATTTGCTGGGATAAAAAATAAAAAGTAAATTACAAATATGAACAAGAAGTAATGAGACATAAACTTAAAGGGCTTTTTCCTGGCACATTCCATTTTAATTTACAACCTAGAACACCACTTCCATTAAGGCTCTGTTTCCCTAGTAACCAAATTTGGTAAAGGAGAAATGCTGCCACCTTGTGGCCGTTTCCTGCAAGAGCAGCTTTAAAGTCACAGCTAATGGTCACTTAACATTCACAAGGACTCAGGGCTGTAAGGACACCTGCCCTAAAAAATTGTGCTGAAGTAGGGAATGGACAAAAAATTTCAAAACAGGCAAATGTTTCAAGAAGAGAATATGAAGAGTTACGTTTTACTGACGCTCTTTTAAAAAAAAGGAAAATGGATAAAAGCTCAACCTCAGGGAGTGTTAGACCCATGCAATCTAATCTACAAAAAGTTTTCAACTTACACCAATCGACTGACCATCAGCAAAAAGTCTACGAACAATAAATGCTGAAGGGGTTTTAGAGAACTGTGAACCCTCTACCTGCTGTTGAGACGTAAAAGGGTAACAGCCAATAATGAGAATAGAAAGGAGCTGTGTTTAAAAGTAAAAATGGAGGTACCATTCAATCCAGCAGGCACACCATTGGACCTCTCACCTGAGAAGGCAAGAATCGAGAAGACACAGGCCGCAAAAGCTGCAGTGCAGCCTTATTCACAATAGCCAAGACCGTGAAGCAATCAAAATATCCAACAAGAGGTGAATGGATAAAGAAGAAGTGGTCCATGTACACAATGGAATATTAGCCATGGAAAACAATGAACCATTGCTCTCTGAGGCACCACAAATGACTCTGGAGATAATCATGAAACATGAGGTAAGTCGGAAAGCAAAAGACCTATATTCTATGATATCACTTATAGGCGTTATCTAATAACTGACACAAATGAACATATTTCCACAGAGAAAGACACTCACAGACTTAGAAAACAAACTATGCTCATCTAAAAGGAAAGGTGGGGGGAATGGATAAATTAAGATTAGTGTTACTATATGTATACAAACACATATTATATACATATCTCAAAACGACCGACCATATAGCAAGGGAGGTCTGCGGAACATTCTGTAACATTTTACATGGGAAGAGGATCTGTACTTGAATAGACATATATAATCTACAAATGAACCAGATTGTGTACACCTAGGACAAACAATATTCTAAGCTTTACCACAATTAATAAATTTTTAAAACCAAGAAGAAATAATGAGACATAAACTTATGGGGGTTTCTCCATGCACATTCCAATGTAATTTACAACCTAGGAACACGACTTCCAGAAAGGCTCTGCTGCCCTAGAAACCAGATTTGGGAATGGAGAAATGCTGCCTGCTTGAGGCCACTTCCCACAACAGCAGCTTTAAACCCATTTCTAAAGGTCAATAAATATTCACCAAACTTGCAGTTCGGGAAATGACACCTGCTCTCTAAAAAAACTCTGGGGTGGAAAATCGACCAAAAAATTCAAAAGAGGGCAACCTTCTAAGAAGACAGTTTCCAGAGTTATAATGTACTCCCATTTGTTTCCTTTTTGTAACAGAAAAGAAAACGGCGGAGAAAAATAATGAGTTTTACGAATTTTCAAATACATGCAAACCCAAATTACAAAAACCTATCAGCTCACAGCAGCCAGTAGGGCCATTAGCATAAATGCTGCAAACAATAAATGCTGAAGCGATTGTGGAGAAATGCGTACCCTCGATTCTAAGGGGGACGTGGTAAGAGCCACTAATGAAAACACAAAGGAGGTGCTTTGAAAGGGGAAACACGATGCTACCAGTCAATGAATCACACCCACTGCTGGGCCTATCACCTGAGAAAATGAGAATCAAAAAGTCACAGGCTGGCAATCCTGCACTCCAACAATATTTACCATAGCCAACACTTGGAAGAAATGAAAATGTCCATCAACCGAGGAATGCACAAAGTAGAAGTGGTCCACGTACACAGTGGAAAATTACTCCAATAAAAAATAAAAATTACATTTAAAAATCCAACAAAAGTAAGGAGACATCAGCTTGTGTGGGTTTCTCCAGGCACACTCCACTCTAATTTTTAACCGAGAAACACCACAGGCCGCAAGGGCTTTTCCCTAGTTACCAGGGTGGGGAACATAGAAAGGCTGCTGCCCTCTGGCAGTTACCTGCAAAAGCAGCTTTAAAGCCCGTGCTAATGGTCATTTCATAGGAACAAGTACTGCAGAACTGTAAATGAAACTTGCCCTCAAAATGTCTTGAGGGAGGTAATGGCCAAAATATTTCAAATGGTGACACATACTTTAAGAAAACACTTTGAAGAAATAAGCTCTAATCATAGCTGGAAAAATAAAAATGACATGTCTAAAAGCTCAATTTCAACGCATTATGAGACACATGCAAATTCAACCACAAAGAGGTATCAGCTCACACCACTCAGAATAACCATCAGCAAAAACTACAAAGAATAAATGCTGAAGGTGCTGGGAAGAAATGCATACCCTCAACTTTATATGGGACGTAACCTGGAAAGAGCCACTAAAGAGAACAGAATAGAGGTGCCTTTAAAAGGTAAATATTGAGCTACCATAGGATCCAGCAGACCTATTCCTGGACCTATAAACTAAGAAGACAGAATTGGAAGGACACAGGTATGCAAATCTGCATTGCATAGTATTACAATAGCCAAGATACGGAAGTAACCAAAAAGTCCACCGACAGATGGGCGGACAAAGAAGAACTGCTACCTGTACAGATGGAATATGAGCTAGTGAAAAAATGAAACAATGCCATTTGCAGCACCATAGATGAGTCTAGACGTAATCACGCCACCTGTAGTAAGTGAGAAAGCAAAAGACACATATCCTATCATATCACTTTTAGGAGTTACTTAAAAATTGATACCAATGAAGATATTTCCACAAAGAGAGGCAATCGCAGATTCATTTAAAAACTTATGGTTCACCAAATAGAAAGGGATGAGGATTGGATACATTACCATATTGGGGTTAACAGAGATATACAAACCATGTGAAATATATAACCACCAAAGACGTACGGAAGACCAGGAGAAGACTACTCAACATTCCGTCATAACCTACATGAGAAAAGGATGCGAGGAAGAATAGATACCTGTATATGTGTGAAAGAGCCACATCTTGCACACCTAGAGCAAACAAACCATCGTAATCAAATTTGCTGGGATAAAAAATAAAACGTAAATTACAAATATGAACAAGAAGTAATGAGACATAAACTTAAAGGGCTTTTTCCTGGCATATTCCATTCTAATATACAACCTAGAACACCACTTCCATTAAGGCTCTGTTTCCCTCGTAACCAAATTTGGTAAAGGAGAAATGATGCCACCTTGTGGCCGTTACCTGCAAGAGCAGCTTTAAACTCACAGCTAATGGTCACTTAACATTCACAAAGACTCAGGGCTGTAAAGGACACCTGCCCTAAAATATTGTGCTGAAGTAGGGAGTGGACAATAAAATTCAAAACAGGCAAATGTTTCAAGAAGAGATTATGAAGAGTTAAGTTTTACTCACACTGTTTTTTTAAAAAAAAGGAACATGGATAAAAGCTCAACCTCAGGGAGTGTTAGACGCATGCAATCTAATCTACAAAAAGTTTCAACTTACACCAGTCGACTGACCATCAGCAAAAAGTCTACAAAAAATAAATGCTGAAGGGGTTTTACAGAACTGTGTACCCTCAACCTGCTGGTGAGACGTAAAAGGATAACAGCCAATAATGAGAACAGAAAGGAGCTGTGTTTAAAAGTAAAAATGGAGGTACCATTCAATCCAGCAGGCACACCATTGGACCTCTCACCTGAGAAGACAAGAATCGAGAAGACACAGGCCGCAAAAGCTGCAGTGCAGCCTTATTCACAATAGCCAAGACCGTGAAGCAATCAAAATATCCAACAAGAGGTGAATGGATAAAGAAGAAGTGGTCCAGGTACACAATGGAATATTGGCCATGGAAAACAATGAACCATTGCTCTCTGAGGCACCACAAATGAGTCTTTAGATAATCATGAATCATGAGGTAAGTCGGAAAGCAAAAGACCTATATTCTATGATATCACTTATAGGCGTTATCTAATAACTGACACAAATGAACATATTTCCACAGAGATACACACTCACAGACTTAGAAAACAAACTATGCTCATCTAAAAGGAAAGGTGGGGGGAATGGATAAATTAAGATTAGTGTTACTATATGTATACAAACACATATTATATACATATCTCAAAACTACCGACCATATAGCAAGGGAGGTCTGCAGAACCCTGTGTAACATTTTACATGGGAAGAGGATCTGTACTTGAATAGACATATATAATCTACAAATGAACCAGATTGTGTACACCTAGGACAAACAATATTCTAAGCTTTACTCAAATTTAAAAAAAAAAATTATACCAAGAAGAAATAATGAGACATAAACTTAGGGGCGTTTCTCCATGCACATTCCAACGTAATTTACAACCTAGGAACACGACTTCCAGAAAGGCTCTGCTGCCCTAGTACCCAGATTTGGGAATGGAGAAATGCTGCCTGCTTGAGGCCACTTCCCACAAATCAGCTTTAAACCCATTGCTAAAGGTCACTAAATATTCACCAAACTTGCAGTTCGGTAAATGACACCTGCTCTCTGAAAAAATTCTGGGGTGGAAAATTGACCAAAAAATTCAAAAGAGGGCAACCTTCCAAGAAGACCATATCAAGAGTTATATTGTACTCCCAACTGTTTCCTTTTTTTAACAGAAAAGAAAACGGCGGAGAAAAATGATGAGTTTTAGGAATTTTCAGAGACATGCAAACCCAAATTACAAAAACCTATCAGCTCACAGCAGCCAGAAGGGCCATTAGCATAAATGCTGCAAACAATAAATGCTGAAACGATTGTGGAGAAATGTGTACCCTCGATTCTAAAGGGGACGTGGTAAGTGCCACTAATGAAAACACAAAGAAGGTGCTTTGAAAAGGGAAACACGGTGCTACCAGTCAGTCAATCACAACCACTGCTTGGCCTATCACCTGAGAAAATGAGAATCAAAAAGTCACAGGCTGGCAATCCTGCACTAAAACAATATTTACCATAGCCAACACTTGGAAGCAATGAAAATGTCCATCAACCGAGTAATGCACAAAGTAGAAGTGGTCCACGTACACAGTGGAAAATTACTCCAATAAAAAATAAAACTTACATTTAAAAATCCAACGAAAGTAAGGAGACATCAGCTTGTGTGGGTTTGTCCAGGCACACTCCACGCTAATTTATAACCGAGAAACACCACAGGGTGCAAGGGCTTTTCCCGAGTTACCAGGGTGGGGAACATAGAAAGGCTGCTGCCCTCTGGCAGTTACCTGCAAAAACAGCTTTAAGCCTGTGCTAATGGTCATTTCATAGGAACAAGTACTGCAGAACTGCAAATGAAACCTGCCCTCAAAATGTCTTGAGGGAGGTAATGGCCAATACATTTCAAAATGTGACACATACTTTAAGAGAACACTTTGAAGAACTAAGGGGTAATCACAGCTTGAAAAATAAAAAAGGACATGCCTTCAAGCTCATTTTCAATGGATTATGAGGCACGTGCGAATTCAACCACAAAGAGGTATCAGATCACACTTGTCAGAATAACCACCAGCAAGAAAACTACAAACAATAAATGCTGAAGGTGTTGTAGAGAAATGCATACCCTCAACTTCAAGGGGGACGTAACTTGGAAAGGGCCACGAACTAGAACAGAATGGAGGTGCCTTAAAAAGGTAAACATTGAGCTACCATATGATCCAGCAGGCCCACTCCTCGACCTATAATCTAAGAGGAGAGAATTGGAAAGACAGAGGCAGGAAATCTGCATTGCACAGTATTACAATAGCCAAGATATGGAAGTAACCAAAAAGGCCACCAACAGAAGGATGGACAAAGAAGAACTCCTCCATGTACAGATGGAATATTCGCTACTGAAAAAAATGAAACAATGCCATTTGCAGCACCATAGATGAGTCTAGACGTAATCATGCCACCTGTAGTAAGTGAGAAAGCAAAAGACACATATCCTATCATACCACTTTTAGGAGTTACTTAAAAATTGATACCAATGAAGATATTTCAACAGAGAGAGGCAATCGCAGATTCATTTGAAAACTTATGGTTCACCAAATAGAAAGGGATGAGGATTGGATACATTACCATATTGGGGTTAACAGAGATATACATACCATGTGAAATATATAATCACCAAAGGCGTACGGAAGACCAGGAGAAGAATACTCAACATTCTGTCATAACCTAAATGGGAAAAGGATGCGAGGAAGAATAGATACACATATATGTGTGAAAGAACCACATCTTGCACACCAAGAAGAAACAAACCATTGTAATCAAATTTGCTGGGATAAAAAATAAAAAGTAAATTACAAATATGAACAAGAAGTAATGAGACATAAACTTAAAGGGCTTTTTCCTGGCACATTCCATTTTAATTTACAACCTAGAACACCACTTCCATTAAGGCTCTGTTTCCCTAGTAACCAAATTTGGTAAAGGAGAAATGCTGCCACCTTGTGGCCGTTTCCTGCAAGAGCAGCTTTAAAGTCACAGCTAATGGTCACTTAACATTCACAAGGACTCAGGGCTGTAAGGACACCTGCCCTAAAAAATTGTGCTGAAGTAGGGAATGGACAAAAAATTTCAAAACAGGCAAATGTTTCAAGAAGAGAATATGAAGAGTTACGTTTTACTGACGCTCTTTTAAAAAAAAGGAAAATGGATAAAAGCTCAACCTCAGGGAGTGTTAGACCCATGCAATCTAATCTACAAAAAGTTTTCAACTTACACCAATCGACTGACCATCAGCAAAAAGTCTACGAACAATAAATGCTGAAGGGGTTTTAGAGAACTGTGAACCCTCTACCTGCTGTTGAGACGTAAAAGGGTAACAGCCAATAATGAGAATAGAAAGGAGCTGTGTTTAAAAGTAAAAATGGAGGTACCATTCAATCCAGCAGGCACACCATTGGACCTCTCACCTGAGAAGGCAAGAATCGAGAAGACACAGGCCGCAAAAGCTGCAGTGCAGCCTTATTCACAATAGCCAAGACCGTGAAGCAATCAAAATATCCAACAAGAGGTGAATGGATAAAGAAGAAGTGGTCCATGTACACAATGGAATATTAGCCATGGAAAACAATGAACCATTGCTCTCTGAGGCACCACAAATGACTCTGGAGATAATCATGAAACATGAGGTAAGTCGGAAAGCAAAAGACCTATATTCTATGATATCACTTATAGGCGTTATCTAATAACTGACACAAATGAACATATTTCCACAGAGAAAGACACTCACAGACTTAGAAAACAAACTATGCTCATCTAAAAGGAAAGGTGGGGGGAATGGATAAATTAAGATTAGTGTTACTATATGTATACAAACACATATTATATACATATCTCAAAACGACCGACCATATAGCAAGGGAGGTCTGCGGAACATTCTGTAACATTTTACATGGGAAGAGGATCTGTACTTGAATAGACATATATAATCTACAAATGAACCAGATTGTGTACACCTAGGACAAACAATATTCTAAGCTTTACCACAATTAATAAATTTTTAAAACCAAGAAGAAATAATGAGACATAAACTTATGGGGGTTTCTCCATGCACATTCCAATGTAATTTACAACCTAGGAACACGACTTCCAGAAAGGCTCTGCTGCCCTAGAAACCAGATTTGGGAATGGAGAAATGCTGCCTGCTTGAGGCCACTTCCCACAACAGCAGCTTTAAACCCATTTCTAAAGGTCAATAAATATTCACCAAACTTGCAGTTCGGGAAATGACACCTGCTCTCTAAAAAAACTCTGGGGTGGAAAATCGACCAAAAAATTCAAAAGAGGGCAACCTTCTAAGAAGACAGTTTCCAGAGTTATAATGTACTCCCATTTGTTTCCTTTTTGTAACAGAAAAGAAAACGGCGGAGAAAAATAATGAGTTTTACGAATTTTCAAATACATGCAAACCCAAATTACAAAAACCTATCAGCTCACAGCAGCCAGTAGGGCCATTAGCATAAATGCTGCAAACAATAAATGCTGAAGCGATTGTGGAGAAATGCGTACCCTCGATTCTAAGGGGGACGTGGTAAGAGCCACTAATGAAAACACAAAGGAGGTGCTTTGAAAGGGGAAACACGGTGCTACCAGTCAATGAATCACACCCACTGCTGGGCCTATCACCTGAGAAAATGAGAATCAAAAAGTCACAGGCTGGCAATCCTGCACTCCAACAATATTTACCATAGCCAAGACTTGGAAGAAATGAAAATGTCCATCAACCGAGGAATGCACAAAGTAGAAGTGGTCCACGTACACAGTGGAAAATTACTCCAATAAAAAATAAAAATTACATTTAAAAATCCAACAAAAGTAAGGAGACATCAGCTTGTGTGGGTTTCTCCAGGCACACTCCACTCTAATTTTTAACCGAGAAACACCACAGGCCGCAAGGGCTTTTCCCTAGTTACCAGGGTGGGGAACATAGAAAGGCTGCTGCCCTCTGGCAGTTACCTGCAAAAGCAGCTTTAAAGCCCGTGCTAATGGTCATTTCATAGGAACAAGTACTGCAGAACTGTAAATGAATCTTGCCCTCAAAATGTCTTGAGGGAGGTAATGGCCAAAATATTTCAAATGGTGACACATACTTTAAGAAAACACTTTGAAGAAATAAGCTCTAATCATAGCTGGAAAAATAAAAAGGACATGTCTAAAAGCTCAATTTCAACGCATTATGAGACACATGCAAATTCAACCACAAAGAGGTATCAGCTCACACCACTCAGAATAACCATCAGCAAAAACTACAAAGAATAAATGCTGAAGGTGCTGGGAAGAAATGCATACCCTCAACTTTATATGGGACGTAACCTGGAAAGAGCCACTAAAGAGAACAGAATAGAGGTGCCTTTAAAAGGTAAATATTGAGCTACCATAGGATCCAGCAGACCTATTCCTGGACCTATAAACTAAGAAGACAGAATTGGAAGGACACAGGTATGCAAATCTGCATTGCATAGTATTACAATAGCCAAGATACGGAAGTAACCAAAAAGTCCACCGACAGATGGGCGGACAAAGAAGAACTGCTACCTGTACAGATGGAATATGAGCTAGTGAAAAAATGAAACAATGCCATTTGCAGCACCATAGATGAGTCTAGACGTAATCACGCCACCTGTAGTAAGTGAGAAAGCAAAAGACACATATCCTATCATATCACTTTTAGGAGTTACTTAAAAATTGATACCAATGAAGATATTTCCACAAAGAGAGGCAATCGCAGATTCATTTAAAAACTTATGGTTCACCAAATAGAAAGGGATGAGGATTGGATACATTACCATATTGGGGTTAACAGAGATATACAAACCATGTGAAATATATAACCACCAAAGACGTACGGAAGACCAGGAGAAGACTACTCAACATTCCGTCATAACCTACATGAGAAAAGGATGCGAGGAAGAATAGATACCTGTATATGTGTGAAAGAGCCACATCTTGCACACCTAGAGCAAACAAACCATCGTAATCAAATTTGCTGGGATAAAAAATAAAACGTAAATTACAAATATGAACAAGAAGTAATGAGACATAAACTTAAAGGGCTTTTTCCTGGCATATTCCATTCTAATATACAACCTAGAACACCACTTCCATTAAGGCTCTGTTTCCCTCGTAACCAAATTTGGTAAAGGAGAAATGATGCCACCTTGTGGCCGTTACCTGCAAGAGCAGCTTTAAACTCACAGCTAATGGTCACTTAACATTCACAAAGACTCAGGGCTGTAAAGGACACCTGCCCTAAAATATTGTGCTGAAGTAGGGAGTGGACAATACAATTCAAAACAGGCAAATGTTTCAAGAAGAGATTATGAAGAGTTAAGTTTTACTCACACTGTTTTTTTAAAAAAAAGGAACATGGATAAAAGCTCAACCTCAGGGAGTGTTAGACGCATGCAATCTAATCTACAAAAAGTTTCAACTTACACCAGTCGACTGACCATCAGCAAAAAGTCTACAAAAAATAAATGCTGAAGGGGTTTTACAGAACTGTGTACCCTCAACCTGCTGGTGAGACGTAAAAGGATAACAGCCAATAATGAGAACAGAAAGGAGCTGTGTTTAAAAGTAAAAATGGAGGTACCATTCAATCCAGCAGGCACACCATTGGACCTCTCACCTGAGAAGACAAGAATCGAGAAGACACAGGCCGCAAAAGCTGCAGTGCAGCCTTATTCACAATAGCCAAGACCGTGAAGCAATCAAAATATCCAACAAGAGGTGAATGGATAAAGAAGAAGTGGTCCAGGTACACAATGGAATATTGGCCATGGAAAACAATGAACCATTGCTCTCTGAGGCACCACAAATGAGTCTTTAGATAATCATGAATCATGAGGTAAGTCGGAAAGCAAAAGACCTATATTCTATGATATCACTTGTAGGCGTTATCTAATAACTGACACAAATGAACATATTTCCACAGAGATACACACTCACAGACTTAGAAAACAAACTATGCTCATCTAAAAGGAAAGGTGGGGGGAATGGATAAATTAAGATTAGTGTTACTATATGTATACAAACACATATTATATACATATCTCAAAACTACCGACCATATAGCAAGGGAGGTCTGCAGAACCCTGTGTAACATTTTACATGGGAAGAGGATCTGTACTTGAATAGACATATATAATCTACAAATGAACCAGATTGTGTACACCTAGGACAAACAATATTCTAAGCTTTACTCAAATTTTAAAAAAAAAATTATACCAAGAAGAAATAATGAGACATAAACTTAGGGGCGTTTCTCCATGCACATTCCAACGTAATTTACAACCTAGGAACACGACTTCCAGAAAGGCTCTGCTGCCCTAGTACCCAGATTTGGGAATGGAGAAATGCTGCCTGCTTGAGGCCACTTCCCACAAATCAGCTTTAAACCCATTGCTAAAGGTCACTAAATATTCACCAAACTTGCAGTTCGGTAAATGACACCTGCTCTCTGAAAAAATTCTGGGGTGGAAAATTGACCAAAAAATTCAAAAGAGGGCAACCTTCCAAGAAGACCATATCAAGAGTTATATTGTACTCCCAACTGTTTCCTTTTTTTAACAGAAAAGAAAACGGCGGAGAAAAATGATGAGTTTTAGGAATTTTCAGAGACATGCAAACCCAAATTACAAAAACCTATCAGCTCACAGCAGCCAGAAGGGCCATTAGCATAAATGCTGCAAACAATAAATGCTGAAACGATTGTGGAGAAATGTGTACCCTCGATTCTAAAGGGGACGTGGTAAGTGCCACTAATGAAAACACAAAGAAGGTGCTTTGAAAAGGGAAACACGGTGCTACCAGTCAGTCAATCACAACCACTGCTTGGCCTATCACCTGAGAAAATGAGAATCAAAAAGTCACAGGCTGGCAATCCTGCACTAAAACAATATTTACCATAGCCAACACTTGGAAGCAATGAAAATGTCCATCAACCGAGTAATGCACAAAGTAGAAGTGGTCCACGTACACAGTGGAAAATTACTCCAATAAAAAATAAAACTTACATTTAAAAATCCAACGAAAGTAAGGAGACATCAGCTTGTGTGGGTTTGTCCAGGCACACTCCACGCTAATTTATAACCGAGAAACACCACAGGGTGCAAGGGCTTTTCCCGAGTTACCAGGGTGGGGAACATAGAAAGGCTGCTGCCCTCTGGCAGTTACCTGCAAAAACAGCTTTAAGCCTGTGCTAATGGTCATTTCATAGGAACAAGTACTGCAGAACTGCAAATGAAACCTGCCCTCAAAATGTCTTGAGGGAGGTAATGGCCAATACATTTCAAAATGTGACACATACTTTAAGAGAACACTTTGAAGAACTAAGGGGTAATCACAGCTTGAAAAATAAAAAAGGACATGCCTTCAAGCTCATTTTCAATGGATTATGAGGCACGTGCGAATTCAACCACAAAGAGGTATCAGATCACACTTGTCAGAATAACCACCAGCAAGAAAACTACAAACAATAAATGCTGAAGGTGTTGTAGAGAAATGCATACCCTCAACTTCAAGGGGGACGTAACTTGGAAAGGGCCACGAACTAGAACAGAATGGAGGTGCCTTAAAAAGGTAAACATTGAGCTACCATATGATCCAGCAGGCCCACTCCTCGACCTATAATCTAAGAGGAGAGAATTGGAAAGACAGAGGCAGGAAATCTGCATTGCACAGTATTACAATAGCCAAGATATGGAAGTAACCAAAAAGGCCACCAACAGAAGGATGGACAAAGAAGAACTCCTCCATGTACAGATGGAATATTCGCTACTGAAAAAAATGAAACAATGCCATTTGCAGCACCATAGATGAGTCTAGACGTAATCATGCCACCTGTAGTAAGTGAGAAAGCAAAAGACACATATCCTATCATACCACTTTTAGGAGTTACTTAAAAATTGATACCAATGAAGATATTTCAACAGAGAGAGGCAATCGCAGATTCATTTGAAAACTTATGGTTCACCAAATAGAAAGGGATGAGGATTGGATACATTACCATATTGGGGTTAACAGAGATATACATACCATGTGAAATATATAATCACCAAAGGCGTACGGAAGACCAGGAGAAGAATACTCAACATTCTGTCATAACCTAAATGGGAAAAGGATGCGAGGAAGAATAGATACACATATATGTGTGAAAGAACCACATCTTGCACACCAAGAAGAAACAAACCATTGTAATCAAATTTGCTGGGATAAAAAATAAAAAGTAAATTACAAATATGAACAAGAAGTAATGAGACATAAACTTAAAGGGCTTTTTCCTGGCACATTCCATTTTAATTTACAACCTAGAACACCACTTCCATTAAGGCTCTGTTTCCCTAGTAACCAAATTTGGTAAAGGAGAAATGCTGCCACCTTGTGGCCGTTTCCTGCAAGAGCAGCTTTAAAGTCACAGCTAATGGTCACTTAACATTCACAAGGACTCAGGGCTGTAAGGACACCTGCCCTAAAAAATTGTGCTGAAGTAGGGAATGGACAAAAAATTTCAAAACAGGCAAATGTTTCAAGAAGAGAATATGAAGAGTTACGTTTTACTGACGCTCTTTTAAAAAAAAGGAAAATGGATAAAAGCTCAACCTCAGGGAGTGTTAGACCCATGCAATCTAATCTACAAAAAGTTTTCAACTTACACCAATCGACTGACCATCAGCAAAAAGTCTACGAACAATAAATGCTGAAGGGGTTTTAGAGAACTGTGAACCCTCTACCTGCTGTTGAGACGTAAAAGGGTAACAGCCAATAATGAGAATAGAAAGGAGCTGTGTTTAAAAGTAAAAATGGAGGTACCATTCAATCCAGCAGGCACACCATTGGACCTCTCACCTGAGAAGGCAAGAATCGAGAAGACACAGGCCGCAAAAGCTGCAGTGCAGCCTTATTCACAATAGCCAAGACCGTGAAGCAATCAAAATATCCAACAAGAGGTGAATGGATAAAGAAGAAGTGGTCCATGTACACAATGGAATATTAGCCATGGAAAACAATGAACCATTGCTCTCTGAGGCACCACAAATGACTCTGGAGATAATCATGAAACATGAGGTAAGTCGGAAAGCAAAAGACCTATATTCTATGATATCACTTATAGGCGTTATCTAATAACTGACACAAATGAACATATTTCCACAGAGAAAGACACTCACAGACTTAGAAAACAAACTATGCTCATCTAAAAGGAAAGGTGGGGGGAATGGATAAATTAAGATTAGTGTTACTATATGTATACAAACACATATTATATACATATCTCAAAACGACCGACCATATAGCAAGGGAGGTCTGCGGAACATTCTGTAACATTTTACATGGGAAGAGGATCTGTACTTGAATAGACATATATAATCTACAAATGAACCAGATTGTGTACACCTAGGACAAACAATATTCTAAGCTTTACCACAATTAATAAATTTTTAAAACCAAGAAGAAATAATGAGACATAAACTTATGGGGGTTTCTCCATGCACATTCCAATGTAATTTACAACCTAGGAACACGACTTCCAGAAAGGCTCTGCTGCCCTAGAAACCAGATTTGGGAATGGAGAAATGCTGCCTGCTTGAGGCCACTTCCCACAACAGCAGCTTTAAACCCATTTCTAAAGGTCAATAAATATTCACCAAACTTGCAGTTCGGGAAATGACACCTGCTCTCTAAAAAAACTCTGGGGTGGAAAATCGACCAAAAAATTCAAAAGAGGGCAACCTTCTAAGAAGACAGTTTCCAGAGTTATAATGTACTCCCATTTGTTTCCTTTTTGTAACAGAAAAGAAAACGGCGGAGAAAAATAATGAGTTTTACGAATTTTCAAATACATGCAAACCCAAATTACAAAAACCTATCAGCTCACAGCAGCCAGTAGGGCCATTAGCATAAATGCTGCAAACAATAAATGCTGAAGCGATTGTGGAGAAATGCGTACCCTCGATTCTAAGGGGGACGTGGTAAGAGCCACTAATGAAAACACAAAGGAGGTGCTTTGAAAGGGGAAACACGGTGCTACCAGTCAATGAATCACACCCACTGCTGGGCCTATCACCTGAGAAAATGAGAATCAAAAAGTCACAGGCTGGCAATCCTGCACTCCAACAATATTTACCATAGCCAAGACTTGGAAGAAATGAAAATGTCCATCAACCGAGGAATGCACAAAGTAGAAGTGGTCCACGTACACAGTGGAAAATTACTCCAATAAAAAATAAAAATTACATTTAAAAATCCAACAAAAGTAAGGAGACATCAGCTTGTGTGGGTTTCTCCAGGCACACTCCACTCTAATTTTTAACCGAGAAACACCACAGGCCGCAAGGGCTTTTCCCTAGTTACCAGGGTGGGGAACATAGAAAGGCTGCTGCCCTCTGGCAGTTACCTGCAAAAGCAGCTTTAAAGCCCGTGCTAATGGTCATTTCATAGGAACAAGTACTGCAGAACTGTAAATGAATCTTGCCCTCAAAATGTCTTGAGGGAGGTAATGGCCAAAATATTTCAAATGGTGACACATACTTTAAGAAAACACTTTGAAGAAATAAGCTCTAATCATAGCTGGAAAAATAAAAAGGACATGTCTAAAAGCTCAATTTCAACGCATTATGAGACACATGCAAATTCAACCACAAAGAGGTATCAGCTCACACCACTCAGAATAACCATCAGCAAAAACTACAAAGAATAAATGCTGAAGGTGCTGGGAAGAAATGCATACCCTCAACTTTATATGGGACGTAACCTGGAAAGAGCCACTAAAGAGAACAGAATAGAGGTGCCTTTAAAAGGTAAATATTGAGCTACCATAGGATCCAGCAGACCTATTCCTGGACCTATAAACTAAGAAGACAGAATTGGAAGGACACAGGTATGCAAATCTGCATTGCATAGTATTACAATAGCCAAGATACGGAAGTAACCAAAAAGTCCACCGACAGATGGGCGGACAAAGAAGAACTGCTACCTGTACAGATGGAATATGAGCTAGTGAAAAAATGAAACAATGCCATTTGCAGCACCATAGATGAGTCTAGACGTAATCACGCCACCTGTAGTAAGTGAGAAAGCAAAAGACACATATCCTATCATATCACTTTTAGGAGTTACTTAAAAATTGATACCAATGAAGATATTTCCACAAAGAGAGGCAATCGCAGATTCATTTAAAAACTTATGGTTCACCAAATAGAAAGGGATGAGGATTGGATACATTACCATATTGGGGTTAACAGAGATATACAAACCATGTGAAATATATAACCACCAAAGACGTACGGAAGACCAGGAGAAGACTACTCAACATTCCGTCATAACCTACATGAGAAAAGGATGCGAGGAAGAATAGATACCTGTATATGTGTGAAAGAGCCACATCTTGCACACCTAGAGCAAACAAACCATCGTAATCAAATTTGCTGGGATAAAAAATAAAACGTAAATTACAAATATGAACAAGAAGTAATGAGACATAAACTTAAAGGGCTTTTTCCTGGCATATTCCATTCTAATATACAACCTAGAACACCACTTCCATTAAGGCTCTGTTTCCCTCGTAACCAAATTTGGTAAAGGAGAAATGATGCCACCTTGTGGCCGTTACCTGCAAGAGCAGCTTTAAACTCACAGCTAATGGTCACTTAACATTCACAAAGACTCAGGGCTGTAAAGGACACCTGCCCTAAAATATTGTGCTGAAGTAGGGAGTGGACAATACAATTCAAAACAGGCAAATGTTTCAAGAAGAGATTATGAAGAGTTAAGTTTTACTCACACTGTTTTTTTAAAAAAAAGGAACATGGATAAAAGCTCAACCTCAGGGAGTGTTAGACGCATGCAATCTAATCTACAAAAAGTTTCAACTTACACCAGTCGACTGACCATCAGCAAAAAGTCTACAAAAAATAAATGCTGAAGGGGTTTTACAGAACTGTGTACCCTCAACCTGCTGGTGAGACGTAAAAGGATAACAGCCAATAATGAGAACAGAAAGGAGCTGTGTTTAAAAGTAAAAATGGAGGTACCATTCAATCCAGCAGGCACACCATTGGACCTCTCACCTGAGAAGACAAGAATCGAGAAGACACAGGCCGCAAAAGCTGCAGTGCAGCCTTATTCACAATAGCCAAGACCGTGAAGCAATCAAAATATCCAACAAGAGGTGAATGGATAAAGAAGAAGTGGTCCAGGTACACAATGGAATATTGGCCATGGAAAACAATGAACCATTGCTCTCTGAGGCACCACAAATGAGTCTTTAGATAATCATGAATCATGAGGTAAGTCGGAAAGCAAAAGACCTATATTCTATGATATCACTTGTAGGCGTTATCTAATAACTGACACAAATGAACATATTTCCACAGAGATACACACTCACAGACTTAGAAAACAAACTATGCTCATCTAAAAGGAAAGGTGGGGGGAATGGATAAATTAAGATTAGTGTTACTATATGTATACAAACACATATTATATACATATCTCAAAACTACCGACCATATAGCAAGGGAGGTCTGCAGAACCCTGTGTAACATTTTACATGGGAAGAGGATCTGTACTTGAATAGACATATATAATCTACAAATGAACCAGATTGTGTACACCTAGGACAAACAATATTCTAAGCTTTACTCAAATTTTAAAAAAAAAATTATACCAAGAAGAAATAATGAGACATAAACTTAGGGGCGTTTCTCCATGCACATTCCAACGTAATTTACAACCTAGGAACACGACTTCCAGAAAGGCTCTGCTGCCCTAGTACCCAGATTTGGGAATGGAGAAATGCTGCCTGCTTGAGGCCACTTCCCACAAATCAGCTTTAAACCCATTGCTAAAGGTCACTAAATATTCACCAAACTTGCAGTTCGGTAAATGACACCTGCTCTCTGAAAAAATTCTGGGGTGGAAAATTGACCAAAAAATTCAAAAGAGGGCAACCTTCCAAGAAGACCATATCAAGAGTTATATTGTACTCCCAACTGTTTCCTTTTTTTAACAGAAAAGAAAACGGCGGAGAAAAATGATGAGTTTTAGGAATTTTCAGAGACATGCAAACCCAAATTACAAAAACCTATCAGCTCACAGCAGCCAGAAGGGCCATTAGCATAAATGCTGCAAACAATAAATGCTGAAACGATTGTGGAGAAATGTGTACCCTCGATTCTAAAGGGGACGTGGTAAGTGCCACTAATGAAAACACAAAGAAGGTGCTTTGAAAAGGGAAACACGGTGCTACCAGTCAGTCAATCACAACCACTGCTTGGCCTATCACCTGAGAAAATGAGAATCAAAAAGTCACAGGCTGGCAATCCTGCACTAAAACAATATTTACCATAGCCAACACTTGGAAGCAATGAAAATGTCCATCAACCGAGTAATGCACAAAGTAGAAGTGGTCCACGTACACAGTGGAAAATTACTCCAATAAAAAATAAAACTTACATTTAAAAATCCAACGAAAGTAAGGAGACATCAGCTTGTGTGGGTTTGTCCAGGCACACTCCACGCTAATTTATAACCGAGAAACACCACAGGGTGCAAGGGCTTTTCCCGAGTTACCAGGGTGGGGAACATAGAAAGGCTGCTGCCCTCTGGCAGTTACCTGCAAAAACAGCTTTAAGCCTGTGCTAATGGTCATTTCATAGGAACAAGTACTGCAGAACTGCAAATGAAACCTGCCCTCAAAATGTCTTGAGGGAGGTAATGGCCAATACATTTCAAAATGTGACACATACTTTAAGAGAACACTTTGAAGAACTAAGGGGTAATCACAGCTTGAAAAATAAAAAAGGACATGCCTTCAAGCTCATTTTCAATGGATTATGAGGCACGTGCGAATTCAACCACAAAGAGGTATCAGATCACACTTGTCAGAATAACCACCAGCAAGAAAACTACAAACAATAAATGCTGAAGGTGTTGTAGAGAAATGCATACCCTCAACTTCAAGGGGGACGTAACTTGGAAAGGGCCACGAACTAGAACAGAATGGAGGTGCCTTAAAAAGGTAAACATTGAGCTACCATATGATCCAGCAGGCCCACTCCTCGACCTATAATCTAAGAGGAGAGAATTGGAAAGACAGAGGCAGGAAATCTGCATTGCACAGTATTACAATAGCCAAGATATGGAAGTAACCAAAAAGGCCACCAACAGAAGGATGGACAAAGAAGAACTCCTCCATGTACAGATGGAATATTCGCTACTGAAAAAAATGAAACAATGCCATTTGCAGCACCATAGATGAGTCTAGACGTAATCATGCCACCTGTAGTAAGTGAGAAAGCAAAAGACACATATCCTATCATACCACTTTTAGGAGTTACTTAAAAATTGATACCAATGAAGATATTTCAACAGAGAGAGGCAATCGCAGATTCATTTGAAAACTTATGGTTCACCAAATAGAAAGGGATGAGGATTGGATACATTACCATATTGGGGTTAACAGAGATATACATACCATGTGAAATATATAATCACCAAAGGCGTACGGAAGACCAGGAGAAGAATACTCAACATTCTGTCATAACCTAAATGGGAAAAGGATGCGAGGAAGAATAGATACACATATATGTGTGAAAGAACCACATCTTGCACACCAAGAAGAAACAAACCATTGTAATCAAATTTGCTGGGATAAAAAATAAAAAGTAAATTACAAATATGAACAAGAAGTAATGAGACATAAACTTAAAGGGCTTTTTCCTGGCACATTCCATTTTAATTTACAACCTAGAACACCACTTCCATTAAGGCTCTGTTTCCCTAGTAACCAAATTTGGTAAAGGAGAAATGCTGCCACCTTGTGGCCGTTTCCTGCAAGAGCAGCTTTAAAGTCACAGCTAATGGTCACTTAACATTCACAAGGACTCAGGGCTGTAAGGACACCTGCCCTAAAAAATTGTGCTGAAGTAGGGAATGGACAAAAAATTTCAAAACAGGCAAATGTTTCAAGAAGAGAATATGAAGAGTTACGTTTTACTGACGCTCTTTTAAAAAAAAGGAAAATGGATAAAAGCTCAACCTCAGGGAGTGTTAGACCCATGCAATCTAATCTACAAAAAGTTTTCAACTTACACCAATCGACTGACCATCAGCAAAAAGTCTACGAACAATAAATGCTGAAGGGGTTTTAGAGAACTGTGAACCCTCTACCTGCTGTTGAGACGTAAAAGGGTAACAGCCAATAATGAGAATAGAAAGGAGCTGTGTTTAAAAGTAAAAATGGAGGTACCATTCAATCCAGCAGGCACACCATTGGACCTCTCACCTGAGAAGGCAAGAATCGAGAAGACACAGGCCGCAAAAGCTGCAGTGCAGCCTTATTCACAATAGCCAAGACCGTGAAGCAATCAAAATATCCAACAAGAGGTGAATGGATAAAGAAGAAGTGGTCCATGTACACAATGGAATATTAGCCATGGAAAACAATGAACCATTGCTCTCTGAGGCACCACAAATGACTCTGGAGATAATCATGAAACATGAGGTAAGTCGGAAAGCAAAAGACCTATATTCTATGATATCACTTATAGGCGTTATCTAATAACTGACACAAATGAACATATTTCCACAGAGAAAGACACTCACAGACTTAGAAAACAAACTATGCTCATCTAAAAGGAAAGGTGGGGGGAATGGATAAATTAAGATTAGTGTTACTATATGTATACAAACACATATTATATACATATCTCAAAACGACCGACCATATAGCAAGGGAGGTCTGCGGAACATTCTGTAACATTTTACATGGGAAGAGGATCTGTACTTGAATAGACATATATAATCTACAAATGAACCAGATTGTGTACACCTAGGACAAACAATATTCTAAGCTTTACCACAATTAATAAATTTTTAAAACCAAGAAGAAATAATGAGACATAAACTTATGGGGGTTTCTCCATGCACATTCCAATGTAATTTACAACCTAGGAACACGACTTCCAGAAAGGCTCTGCTGCCCTAGAAACCAGATTTGGGAATGGAGAAATGCTGCCTGCTTGAGGCCACTTCCCACAACAGCAGCTTTAAACCCATTTCTAAAGGTCAATAAATATTCACCAAACTTGCAGTTCGGGAAATGACACCTGCTCTCTAAAAAAACTCTGGGGTGGAAAATCGACCAAAAAATTCAAAAGAGGGCAACCTTCTAAGAAGACAGTTTCCAGAGTTATAATGTACTCCCATTTGTTTCCTTTTTGTAACAGAAAAGAAAACGGCGGAGAAAAATAATGAGTTTTACGAATTTTCAAATACATGCAAACCCAAATTACAAAAACCTATCAGCTCACAGCAGCCAGTAGGGCCATTAGCATAAATGCTGCAAACAATAAATGCTGAAGCGATTGTGGAGAAATGCGTACCCTCGATTCTAAGGGGGACGTGGTAAGAGCCACTAATGAAAACACAAAGGAGGTGCTTTGAAAGGGGAAACACGGTGCTACCAGTCAATGAATCACACCCACTGCTGGGCCTATCACCTGAGAAAATGAGAATCAAAAAGTCACAGGCTGGCAATCCTGCACTCCAACAATATTTACCATAGCCAACACTTGGAAGAAATGAAAATGTCCATCAACCGAGGAATGCACAAAGTAGAAGTGGTCCACGTACACAGTGGAAAATTACTCCAATAAAAAATAAAAATTACATTTAAAAATCCAACAAAAGTAAGGAGACATCAGCTTGTGTGGGTTTCTCCAGGCACACTCCACTCTAATTTTTAACCGAGAAACACCACAGGCCGCAAGGGCTTTTCCCTAGTTACCAGGGTGGGGAACATAGAAAGGCTGCTGCCCTCTGGCAGTTACCTGCAAAAGCAGCTTTAAAGCCCGTGCTAATGGTCATTTCATAGGAACAAGTACTGCAGAACTGTAAATGAAACTTGCCCTCAAAATGTCTTGAGGGAGGTAATGGCCAAAATATTTCAAATGGTGACACATACTTTAAGAAAACACTTTGAAGAAATAAGCTCTAATCATAGCTGGAAAAATAAAAAGGACATGTCTAAAAGCTCAATTTCAACGCATTATGAGACACATGCAAATTCAACCACAAAGAGGTATCAGCTCACACCACTCAGAAGAACCATCAGCAAAAACTACAAAGAATAAATGCTGAAGGTGCTGGGAAGAAATGCATACCCTCAACTTTATGTGGGACGTAACCTGGAAAGAGCCACTAAAGAGAACAGAATAGAGGTGCCTTTAAAAGGTAAATATTGAGCTACCATAGGATCCAGCAGACCTATTCCTGGACCTATAAACTAAGAAGACAGAATTGGAAGGACACAGGTATGCAAATCTGCATTGCATAGTATTACAATAGCCAAGATACGGAAGTAACCAAAAAGTCCACCGACAGATGGGCGGACAAAGAAGAACTGCTACCTGTACAGATGGAATATGAGCTAGTGAAAAAATGAAACAATGCCATTTGCAGCACCATAGATGAGTCTAGACGTAATCACGCCACCTGTAGTAAGTGAGAAAGCAAAAGACACATATCCTATCATATCACTTTTAGGAGTTACTTAAAAATTGATACCAATGAAGATATTTCCACAAAGAGAGGCAATCGCAGATTCATTTAAAAACTTATGGTTCACCAAATAGAAAGGGATGAGGATTGGATACATTACCATATTGGGGTTAACAGAGATATACAAACCATGTGAAATATATAACCACCAAAGACGTACGGAAGACCAGGAGAAGACTACTCAACATTCCGTCATAACCTACATGAGAAAAGGATGCGAGGAAGAATAGATACCTGTATATGTGTGAAAGAGCCACATCTTGCACACCTAGAGCAAACAAACCATCGTAATCAAATTTGCTGGGATAAAAAATAAAACGTAAATTACAAATATGAACAAGAAGTAATGAGACATAAACTTAAAGGGCTTTTTCCTGGCATATTCCATTCTAATATACAACCTAGAACACCACTTCCATTAAGGCTCTGTTTCCCTCGTAACCAAATTTGGTAAAGGAGAAATGATGCCACCTTGTGGCCGTTACCTGCAAGAGCAGCTTTAAACTCACAGCTAATGGTCACTTAACATTCACAAAGACTCAGGGCTGTAAAGGACACCTGCCCTAAAATATTGTGCTGAAGTAGGGAGTGGACAATAAAATTCAAAACAGGCAAATGTTTCAAGAAGAGATTATGAAGAGTTAAGTTTTACTCACAGTGTTTTTTTAAAAAAAAGGAACATGGATAAAAGCTCAACCTCAGGGAGTGTTAGACGCATGCAATCTAATCTACAAAAAGTTTCAACTTACACCAGTCGACTGACCATCAGCAAAAAGTCTACAAAAAATAAATGCTGAAGGGGTTTTACAGAACTGTGTACCCTCAACCTGCTGGTGAGACGTAAAAGGATAACAGCCAATAATGAGAACAGAAAGGAGCTGTGTTTAAAAGTAAAAATGGAGGTACCATTCAATCCAGCAGGCACACCATTGGACCTCTCACCTGAGAAGACAAGAATCGAGAAGACACAGGCCGCAAAAGCTGCAGTGCAGCCTTATTCACAATAGCCAAGACCGTGAAGCAATCAAAATATCCAACAAGAGGTGAATGGATAAAGAAGAAGTGGTCCAGGTACACAATGGAATATTGGCCATGGAAAACAATGAACCATTGCTCTCTGAGGCACCACAAATGAGTCTTTAGATAATCATGAATCATGAGGTAAGTCGGAAAGCAAAAGACCTATATTCTATGATATCACTTATAGGCGTTATCTAATAACTGACACAAATGAACATATTTCCACAGAGATACACACTCACAGACTTAGAAAACAAACTATGCTCATCTAAAAGGAAAGGTGGGGGGAATGGATAAATTAAGATTAGTGTTACTATATGTATACAAACACATATTATATACATATCTCAAAACTACCGACCATATAGCAAGGGAGGTCTGCAGAACCCTGTGTAACATTTTACATGGGAAGAGGATCTGTACTTGAATAGACACATATAATCTACAAATGAACCAGATTGTGTACACCTAGGACAAACAATATTCTAAGCTTTACTCAAATTTAAAAAAAAAAATTATACCAAGAAGAAATAATGAGACATAAACTTAGGGGCGTTTCTCCATGCACATTCCAACGTAATTTACAACCTAGGAACACGACTTCCAGAAAGGCTCTGCTGCCCTAGTACCCAGATTTGGGAATGGAGAAATGCTGCCTGCTTGAGGCCACTTCCCACAAATCAGCTTTAAACCCATTGCTAAAGGTCACTAAATATTCACCAAACTTGCAGTTCGGTAAATGACACCTGCTCTCTGAAAAAATTCTGGGGTGGAAAATTGACCAAAAAATTCAAAAGAGGGCAACCTTCCAAGAAGACCATATCAAGAGTTATATTGTACTCCCAACTGTTTCCTTTTTTTAACAGAAAAGAAAACGGCGGAGAAAAATGATGAGTTTTAGGAATTTTCAGAGACATGCAAACCCAAATTACAAAAACCTATCAGCTCACAGCAGCCAGAAGGGCCATTAGCATAAATGCTGCAAACAATAAATGCTGAAACGATTGTGGAGAAATGTGTACCCTCGATTCTAAAGGGGACGTGGTAAGTGCCACTAATGAAAACACAAAGAAGGTGCTTTGAAAAGGGAAACACGGTGCTACCAGTCAGTCAATCACAACCACTGCTTGGCCTATCACCTGAGAAAATGAGAATCAAAAAGTCACAGGCTGGCAATCCTGCACTAAAACAATATTTACCATAGCCAACACTTGGAAGCAATGAAAATGTCCATCAACCGAGTAATGCACAAAGTAGAAGTGGTCCACGTACACAGTGGAAAATTACTCCAATAAAAAATAAAACTTACATTTAAAAATCCAACGAAAGTAAGGAGACATCAGCTTGTGTGGGTTTGTCCAGGCACACTCCACGCTAATTTATAACCGAGAAACACCACAGGGTGCAAGGGCTTTTCCCGAGTTACCAGGGTGGGGAACATAGAAAGGCTGCTGCCCTCTGGCAGTTACCTGCAAAAACAGCTTTAAGCCTGTGCTAATGGTCATTTCATAGGAACAAGTACTGCAGAACTGCAAATGAAACCTGCCCTCAAAATGTCTTGAGGGAGGTAATGGCCAATACATTTCAAAATGTGACACATACTTTAAGAGAACACTTTGAAGAACTAAGGGGTAATCACAGCTTGAAAAATAAAAAAGGACATGCCTTCAAGCTCATTTTCAATGGATTATGAGGCACGTGCGAATTCAACCACAAAGAGGTATCAGATCACACTTGTCAGAATAACCACCAGCAAGAAAACTACAAACAATAAATGCTGAAGGTGTTGTAGAGAAATGCATACCCTCAACTTCAAGGGGGACGTAACTTGGAAAGGGCCACGAACTAGAACAGAATGGAGGTGCCTTAAAAAGGTAAACATTGAGCTACCATATGATCCAGCAGGCCCACTCCTCGACCTATAATCTAAGAGGAGAGAATTGGAAAGACAGAGGCAGGAAATCTGCATTGCACAGTATTACAATAGCCAAGATATGGAAGTAACCAAAAAGGCCACCAACAGAAGGATGGACAAAGGAGAACTCCTCCATGTACAGATGGAATATTCGCTACTGAAAAAAATGAAACAATGCCATTTGCAGCACCATAGATGAGTCTAGACGTAATCATGCCACCTGTAGTAAGTGAGAAAGCAAAAGACACATATCCTATCATACCACTTTTAGGAGTTACTTAAAAATTGATACCAATGAAGATATTTCAACAGAGAGAGGCAATCGCAGATTCATTTGAAAACTTATGGTTCACCAAATAGAAAGGGATGAGGATTGGATACATTACCATATTGGGGTTAACAGAGATATACATACCATGTGAAATATATAATCACCAAAGGCGTACGGAAGACCAGGAGAAGAATACTCAACATTCTGTCATAACCTAAATGGGAAAAGGATGCGAGGAAGAATAGATACACATATATGTGTGAAAGAACCACATCTTGCACACCAAGAAGAAACAAACCATTGTAATCAAATTTGCTGGGATAAAAAATAAAAAGTAAATTACAAATATGAACAAGAAGTAATGAGACATAAACTTAAAGGGCTTTTTCCTGGCACATTCCATTTTAATTTACAACCTAGAACACCACTTCCATTAAGGCTCTGTTTCCCTAGTAACCAAATTTGGTAAAGGAGAAATGCTGCCACCTTGTGGCCGTTTCCTGCAAGAGCAGCTTTAAAGTCACAGCTAATGGTCACTTAACATTCACAAGGACTCAGGGCTGTAAGGACACCTGCCCTAAAAAATTGTGCTGAAGTAGGGAATGGACAAAAAATTTCAAAACAGGCAAATGTTTCAAGAAGAGAATATGAAGAGTTACGTTTTACTGACGCTCTTTTAAAAAAAAGGAAAATGGATAAAAGCTCAACCTCAGGGAGTGTTAGACCCATGCAATCTAATCTACAAAAAGTTTTCAACTTACACCAATCGACTGACCATCAGCAAAAAGTCTACGAACAATAAATGCTGAAGGGGTTTTAGAGAACTGTGAACCCTCTACCTGCTGTTGAGACGTAAAAGGGTAACAGCCAATAATGAGAATAGAAAGGAGCTGTGTTTAAAAGTAAAAATGGAGGTACCATTCAATCCAGCAGGCACACCATTGGACCTCTCACCTGAGAAGGCAAGAATCGAGAAGACACAGGCCGCAAAAGCTGCAGTGCAGCCTTATTCACAATAGCCAAGACCGTGAAGCAATCAAAATATCCAACAAGAGGTGAATGGATAAAGAAGAAGTGGTCCATGTACACAATGGAATATTAGCCATGGAAAACAATGAACCATTGCTCTCTGAGGCACCACAAATGACTCTGGAGATAATCATGAAACATGAGGTAAGTCGGAAAGCAAAAGACCTATATTCTATGATATCACTTATAGGCGTTATCTAATAACTGACACAAATGAACATATTTCCACAGAGAAAGACACTCACAGACTTAGAAAACAAACTATGCTCATCTAAAAGGAAAGGTGGGGGGAATGGATAAATTAAGATTAGTGTTACTATATGTATACAAACACATATTATATACATATCTCAAAACGACCGACCATATAGCAAGGGAGGTCTGCGGAACATTCTGTAACATTTTACATGGGAAGAGGATCTGTACTTGAATAGACATATATAATCTACAAATGAACCAGATTGTGTACACCTAGGACAAACAATATTCTAAGCTTTACCACAATTAATAAATTTTTAAAACCAAGAAGAAATAATGAGACATAAACTTATGGGGGTTTCTCCATGCACATTCCAATGTAATTTACAACCTAGGAACACGACTTCCAGAAAGGCTCTGCTGCCCTAGAAACCAGATTTGGGAATGGAGAAATGCTGCCTGCTTGAGGCCACTTCCCACAACAGCAGCTTTAAACCCATTTCTAAAGGTCAATAAATATTCACCAAACTTGCAGTTCGGGAAATGACACCTGCTCTCTAAAAAAACTCTGGGGTGGAAAATCGACCAAAAAATTCAAAAGAGGGCAACCTTCTAAGAAGACAGTTTCCAGAGTTATAATGTACTCCCATTTGTTTCCTTTTTGTAACAGAAAAGAAAACGGCGGAGAAAAATAATGAGTTTTACGAATTTTCAAATACATGCAAACCCAAATTACAAAAACCTATCAGCTCACAGCAGCCAGTAGGGCCATTAGCATAAATGCTGCAAACAATAAATGCTGAAGCGATTGTGGAGAAATGCGTACCCTCGATTCTAAGGGGGACGTGGTAAGAGCCACTAATGAAAACACAAAGGAGGTGCTTTGAAAGGGGAAACACGGTGCTACCAGTCAATGAATCACACCCACTGCTGGGCCTATCACCTGAGAAAATGAGAATCAAAAAGTCACAGGCTGGCAATCCTGCACTCCAACAATATTTACCATAGCCAACACTTGGAAGAAATGAAAATGTCCATCAACCGAGGAATGCACAAAGTAGAAGTGGTCCACGTACACAGTGGAAAATTACTCCAATAAAAAATAAAAATTACATTTAAAAATCCAACAAAAGTAAGGAGACATCAGCTTGTGTGGGTTTCTCCAGGCACACTCCACTCTAATTTTTAACCGAGAAACACCACAGGCCGCAAGGGCTTTTCCCTAGTTACCAGGGTGGGGAACATAGAAAGGCTGCTGCCCTCTGGCAGTTACCTGCAAAAGCAGCTTTAAAGCCCGTGCTAATGGTCATTTCATAGGAACAAGTACTGCAGAACTGTAAATGAAACTTGCCCTCAAAATGTCTTGAGGGAGGTAATGGCCAAAATATTTCAAATGGTGACACATACTTTAAGAAAACACTTTGAAGAAATAAGCTCTAATCATAGCTGGAAAAATAAAAAGGACATGTCTAAAAGCTCAATTTCAACGCATTATGAGACACATGCAAATTCAACCACAAAGAGGTATCAGCTCACACCACTCAGAAGAACCATCAGCAAAAACTACAAAGAATAAATGCTGAAGGTGCTGGGAAGAAATGCATACCCTCAACTTTATGTGGGACGTAACCTGGAAAGAGCCACTAAAGAGAACAGAATAGAGGTGCCTTTAAAAGGTAAATATTGAGCTACCATAGGATCCAGCAGACCTATTCCTGGACCTATAAACTAAGAAGACAGAATTGGAAGGACACAGGTATGCAAATCTGCATTGCATAGTATTACAATAGCCAAGATACGGAAGTAACCAAAAAGTCCACCGACAGATGGGCGGACAAAGAAGAACTGCTACCTGTACAGATGGAATATGAGCTAGTGAAAAAATGAAACAATGCCATTTGCAGCACCATAGATGAGTCTAGACGTAATCACGCCACCTGTAGTAAGTGAGAAAGCAAAAGACACATATCCTATCATATCACTTTTAGGAGTTACTTAAAAATTGATACCAATGAAGATATTTCCACAAAGAGAGGCAATCGCAGATTCATTTAAAAACTTATGGTTCACCAAATAGAAAGGGATGAGGATTGGATACATTACCATATTGGGGTTAACAGAGATATACAAACCATGTGAAATATATAACCACCAAAGACGTACGGAAGACCAGGAGAAGACTACTCAACATTCCGTCATAACCTACATGAGAAAAGGATGCGAGGAAGAATAGATACCTGTATATGTGTGAAAGAGCCACATCTTGCACACCTAGAGCAAACAAACCATCGTAATCAAATTTGCTGGGATAAAAAATAAAACGTAAATTACAAATATGAACAAGAAGTAATGAGACATAAACTTAAAGGGCTTTTTCCTGGCATATTCCATTCTAATATACAACCTAGAACACCACTTCCATTAAGGCTCTGTTTCCCTCGTAACCAAATTTGGTAAAGGAGAAATGATGCCACCTTGTGGCCGTTACCTGCAAGAGCAGCTTTAAACTCACAGCTAATGGTCACTTAACATTCACAAAGACTCAGGGCTGTAAAGGACACCTGCCCTAAAATATTGTGCTGAAGTAGGGAGTGGACAATAAAATTCAAAACAGGCAAATGTTTCAAGAAGAGATTATGAAGAGTTAAGTTTTACTCACACTGTTTTTTTAAAAAAAAGGAACATGGATAAAAGCTCAACCTCAGGGAGTGTTAGACGCATGCAATCTAATCTACAAAAAGTTTCAACTTACACCAGTCGACTGACCATCAGCAAAAAGTCTACAAAAAATAAATGCTGAAGGGGTTTTACAGAACTGTGTACCCTCAACCTGCTGGTGAGACGTAAAAGGATAACAGCCAATAATGAGAACAGAAAGGAGCTGTGTTTAAAAGTAAAAATGGAGGTACCATTCAATCCAGCAGGCACACCATTGGACCTCTCACCTGAGAAGACAAGAATCGAGAAGACACAGGCCGCAAAAGCTGCAGTGCAGCCTTATTCACAATAGCCAAGACCGTGAAGCAATCAAAATATCCAACAAGAGGTGAATGGATAAAGAAGAAGTGGTCCAGGTACACAATGGAATATTGGCCATGGAAAACAATGAACCATTGCTCTCTGAGGCACCACAAATGAGTCTTTAGATAATCATGAATCATGAGGTAAGTCGGAAAGCAAAAGACCTATATTCTATGATATCACTTATAGGCGTTATCTAATAACTGACACAAATGAACATATTTCCACAGAGATACACACTCACAGACTTAGAAAACAAACTATGCTCATCTAAAAGGAAAGGTGGGGGGAATGGATAAATTAAGATTAGTGTTACTATATGTATACAAACACATATTATATACATATCTCAAAACTACCGACCATATAGCAAGGGAGGTCTGCAGAACCCTGTGTAACATTTTACATGGGAAGAGGATCTGTACTTGAATAGACACATATAATCTACAAATGAACCAGATTGTGTACACCTAGGACAAACAATATTCTAAGCTTTACTCAAATTTAAAAAAAAAAATTATACCAAGAAGAAATAATGAGACATAAACTTAGGGGCGTTTCTCCATGCACATTCCAACGTAATTTACAACCTAGGAACACGACTTCCAGAAAGGCTCTGCTGCCCTAGTACCCAGATTTGGGAATGGAGAAATGCTGCCTGCTTGAGGCCACTTCCCACAAATCAGCTTTAAACCCATTGCTAAAGGTCACTAAATATTCACCAAACTTGCAGTTCGGTAAATGACACCTGCTCTCTGAAAAAATTCTGGGGTGGAAAATTGACCAAAAAATTCAAAAGAGGGCAACCTTCCAAGAAGACCATATCAAGAGTTATATTGTACTCCCAACTGTTTCCTTTTTTTAACAGAAAAGAAAACGGCGGAGAAAAATGATGAGTTTTAGGAATTTTCAGAGACATGCAAACCCAAATTACAAAAACCTATCAGCTCACAGCAGCCAGAAGGGCCATTAGCATAAATGCTGCAAACAATAAATGCTGAAACGATTGTGGAGAAATGTGTACCCTCGATTCTAAAGGGGACGTGGTAAGTGCCACTAATGAAAACACAAAGAAGGTGCTTTGAAAAGGGAAACACGGTGCTACCAGTCAGTCAATCACAACCACTGCTTGGCCTATCACCTGAGAAAATGAGAATCAAAAAGTCACAGGCTGGCAATCCTGCACTAAAACAATATTTACCATAGCCAACACTTGGAAGCAATGAAAATGTCCATCAACCGAGTAATGCACAAAGTAGAAGTGGTCCACGTACACAGTGGAAAATTACTCCAATAAAAAATAAAACTTACATTTAAAAATCCAACGAAAGTAAGGAGACATCAGCTTGTGTGGGTTTGTCCAGGCACACTCCACGCTAATTTATAACCGAGAAACACCACAGGGTGCAAGGGCTTTTCCCGAGTTACCAGGGTGGGGAACATAGAAAGGCTGCTGCCCTCTGGCAGTTACCTGCAAAAACAGCTTTAAGCCTGTGCTAATGGTCATTTCATAGGAACAAGTACTGCAGAACTGCAAATGAAACCTGCCCTCAAAATGTCTTGAGGGAGGTAATGGCCAATACATTTCAAAATGTGACACATACTTTAAGAGAACACTTTGAAGAACTAAGGGGTAATCACAGCTTGAAAAATAAAAAAGGACATGCCTTCAAGCTCATTTTCAATGGATTATGAGGCACGTGCGAATTCAACCACAAAGAGGTATCAGATCACACTTGTCAGAATAACCACCAGCAAGAAAACTACAAACAATAAATGCTGAAGGTGTTGTAGAGAAATGCATACCCTCAACTTCAAGGGGGACGTAACTTGGAAAGGGCCACGAACTAGAACAGAATGGAGGTGCCTTAAAAAGGTAAACATTGAGCTACCATATGATCCAGCAGGCCCACTCCTCGACCTATAATCTAAGAGGAGAGAATTGGAAAGACAGAGGCAGGAAATCTGCATTGCACAGTATTACAATAGCCAAGATATGGAAGTAACCAAAAAGGCCACCAACAGAAGGATGGACAAAGGAGAACTCCTCCATGTACAGATGGAATATTCGCTACTGAAAAAAATGAAACAATGCCATTTGCAGCACCATAGATGAGTCTAGACGTAATCATGCCACCTGTAGTAAGTGAGAAAGCAAAAGACACATATCCTATCATACCACTTTTAGGAGTTACTTAAAAATTGATACCAATGAAGATATTTCAACAGAGAGAGGCAATCGCAGATTCATTTGAAAACTTATGGTTCACCAAATAGAAAGGGATGAGGATTGGATACATTACCATATTGGGGTTAACAGAGATATACATACCATGTGAAATATATAATCACCAAAGGCGTACGGAAGACCAGGAGAAGAATACTCAACATTCTGTCATAACCTAAATGGGAAAAGGATGCGAGGAAGAATAGATACACATATATGTGTGAAAGAACCACATCTTGCACACCAAGAAGAAACAAACCATTGTAATCAAATTTGCTGGGATAAAAAATAAAAAGTAAATTACAAATATGAACAAGAAGTAATGAGACATAAACTTAAAGGGCTTTTTCCTGGCACATTCCATTTTAATTTACAACCTAGAACACCACTTCCATTAAGGCTCTGTTTCCCTAGTAACCAAATTTGGTAAAGGAGAAATGCTGCCACCTTGTGGCCGTTTCCTGCAAGAGCAGCTTTAAAGTCACAGCTAATGGTCACTTAACATTCACAAGGACTCAGGGCTGTAAGGACACCTGCCCTAAAAAATTGTGCTGAAGTAGGGAATGGACAAAAAATTTCAAAACAGGCAAATGTTTCAAGAAGAGAATATGAAGAGTTACGTTTTACTGACGCTCTTTTAAAAAAAAGGAAAATGGATAAAAGCTCAACCTCAGGGAGTGTTAGACCCATGCAATCTAATCTACAAAAAGTTTTCAACTTACACCAATCGACTGACCATCAGCAAAAAGTCTACGAACAATAAATGCTGAAGGGGTTTTAGAGAACTGTGAACCCTCTACCTGCTGTTGAGACGTAAAAGGGTAACAGCCAATAATGAGAATAGAAAGGAGCTGTGTTTAAAAGTAAAAATGGAGGTACCATTCAATCCAGCAGGCACACCATTGGACCTCTCACCTGAGAAGGCAAGAATCGAGAAGACACAGGCCGCAAAAGCTGCAGTGCAGCCTTATTCACAATAGCCAAGACCGTGAAGCAATCAAAATATCCAACAAGAGGTGAATGGATAAAGAAGAAGTGGTCCATGTACACAATGGAATATTAGCCATGGAAAACAATGAACCATTGCTCTCTGAGGCACCACAAATGACTCTGGAGATAATCATGAAACATGAGGTAAGTCGGAAAGCAAAAGACCTATATTCTATGATATCACTTATAGGCGTTATCTAATAACTGACACAAATGAACATATTTCCACAGAGAAAGACACTCACAGACTTAGAAAACAAACTATGCTCATCTAAAAGGAAAGGTGGGGGGAATGGATAAATTAAGATTAGTGTTACTATATGTATACAAACACATATTATATACATATCTCAAAACGACCGACCATATAGCAAGGGAGGTCTGCGGAACATTCTGTAACATTTTACATGGGAAGAGGATCTGTACTTGAATAGACATATATAATCTACAAATGAACCAGATTGTGTACACCTAGGACAAACAATATTCTAAGCTTTACCACAATTAATAAATTTTTAAAACCAAGAAGAAATAATGAGACATAAACTTATGGGGGTTTCTCCATGCACATTCCAATGTAATTTACAACCTAGGAACACGACTTCCAGAAAGGCTCTGCTGCCCTAGAAACCAGATTTGGGAATGGAGAAATGCTGCCTGCTTGAGGCCACTTCCCACAACAGCAGCTTTAAACCCATTTCTAAAGGTCAATAAATATTCACCAAACTTGCAGTTCGGGAAATGACACCTGCTCTCTAAAAAAACTCTGGGGTGGAAAATCGACCAAAAAATTCAAAAGAGGGCAACCTTCTAAGAAGACAGTTTCCAGAGTTATAATGTACTCCCATTTGTTTCCTTTTTGTAACAGAAAAGAAAACGGCGGAGAAAAATAATGAGTTTTACGAATTTTCAAATACATGCAAACCCAAATTACAAAAACCTATCAGCTCACAGCAGCCAGTAGGGCCATTAGCATAAATGCTGCAAACAATAAATGCTGAAGCGATTGTGGAGAAATGCGTACCCTCGATTCTAAGGGGGACGTGGTAAGAGCCACTAATGAAAACATAAAGGAGGTGCTTTGAAAGGGGAAACACGGTGCTACCAGTCAATGAATCACACCCACTGCTGGGCCTATCACCTGAGAAAATGAGAATCAAAAAGTCACAGGCTGGCAATCCTGCACTCCAACAATATTTACCATAGCCAACACTTGGAAGAAATGAAAATGTCCATCAACCGAGGAATGCACAAAGTAGAAGTGGTCCACGTACACAGTGGAAAATTACTCCAATAAAAAATAAAAATTACATTTAAAAATCCAACAAAAGTAAGGAGACATCAGCTTGTGTGGGTTTCTCCAGGCACACTCCACTCTAATTTTTAACCGAGAAACACCACAGGCCGCAAGGGCTTTTCCCTAGTTACCAGGGTGGGGAACATAGAAAGGCTGCTGCCCTCTGGCAGTTACCTGCAAAAGCAGCTTTAAAGCCCGTGCTAATGGTCATTTCATAGGAACAAGTACTGCAGAACTGTAAATGAAACTTGCCCTCAAAATGTCTTGAGGGAGGTAATGGCCAAAATATTTCAAATGGTGACACATACTTTAAGAAAACACTTTGAAGAAATAAGCTCTAATCATAGCTGGAAAAATAAAAAGGACATGTCTAAAAGCTCAATTTCAACGCATTATGAGACACATGCAAATTCAACCACAAAGAGGTATCAGCTCACACCACTCAGAAGAACCATCAGCAAAAACTACAAAGAATAAATGCTGAAGGTGCTGGGAAGAAATGCATACCCTCAACTTTATGTGGGACGTAACCTGGAAAGAGCCACTAAAGAGAACAGAATAGAGGTGCCTTTAAAAGGTAAATATTGAGCTACCATAGGATCCAGCAGACCTATTCCTGGACCTATAAACTAAGAAGACAGAATTGGAAGGACACAGGTATGCAAATCTGCATTGCATAGTATTACAATAGCCAAGATACGGAAGTAACCAAAAAGTCCACCGACAGATGGGCGGACAAAGAAGAACTGCTACCTGTACAGATGGAATATGAGCTAGTGAAAAAATGAAACAATGCCATTTGCAGCACCATAGATGAGTCTAGACGTAATCACGCCACCTGTAGTAAGTGAGAAAGCAAAAGACACATATCCTATCATATCACTTTTAGGAGTTACTTAAAAATTGATACCAATGAAGATATTTCCACAAAGAGAGGCAATCGCAGATTCATTTAAAAACTTATGGTTCACCAAATAGAAAGGGATGAGGATTGGATACATTACCATATTGGGGTTAACAGAGATATACAAACCATGTGAAATATATAACCACCAAAGACGTACGGAAGACCAGGAGAAGACTACTCAACATTCCGTCATAACCTACATGAGAAAAGGATGCGAGGAAGAATAGATACCTGTATATGTGTGAAAGAGCCACATCTTGCACACCTAGAGCAAACAAACCATCGTAATCAAATTTGCTGGGATAAAAAATAAAACGTAAATTACAAATATGAACAAGAAGTAATGAGACATAAACTTAAAGGGCTTTTTCCTGGCATATTCCATTCTAATATACAACCTAGAACACCACTTCCATTAAGGCTCTGTTTCCCTCGTAACCAAATTTGGTAAAGGAGAAATGATGCCACCTTGTGGCCGTTACCTGCAAGAGCAGCTTTAAACTCACAGCTAATGGTCACTTAACATTCACAAAGACTCAGGGCTGTAAAGGACACCTGCCCTAAAATATTGTGCTGAAGTAGGGAGTGGACAATAAAATTCAAAACAGGCAAATGTTTCAAGAAGAGATTATGAAGAGTTAAGTTTTACTCACACTGTTTTTTTAAAAAAAAGGAACATGGATAAAAGCTCAACCTCAGGGAGTGTTAGACGCATGCAATCTAATCTACAAAAAGTTTCAACTTACACCAGTCGACTGACCATCAGCAAAAAGTCTACAAAAAATAAATGCTGAAGGGGTTTTACAGAACTGTGTACCCTCAACCTGCTGGTGAGACGTAAAAGGATAACAGCCAATAATGAGAACAGAAAGGAGCTGTGTTTAAAAGTAAAAATGGAGGTACCATTCAATCCAGCAGGCACACCATTGGACCTCTCACCTGAGAAGACAAGAATCGAGAAGACACAGGCCGCAAAAGCTGCAGTGCAGCCTTATTCACAATAGCCAAGACCGTGAAGCAATCAAAATATCCAACAAGAGGTGAATGGATAAAGAAGAAGTGGTCCAGGTACACAATGGAATATTGGCCATGGAAAACAATGAACCATTGCTCTCTGAGGCACCACAAATGAGTCTTTAGATAATCATGAATCATGAGGTAAGTCGGAAAGCAAAAGACCTATATTCTATGATATCACTTATAGGCGTTATCTAATAACTGACACAAATGAACATATTTCCACAGAGATACACACTCACAGACTTAGAAAACAAACTATGCTCATCTAAAAGGAAAGGTGGGGGGAATGGATAAATTAAGATTAGTGTTACTATATGTATACAAACACATATTATATACATATCTCAAAACTACCGACCATATAGCAAGGGAGGTCTGCAGAACCCTGTGTAACATTTTACATGGGAAGAGGATCTGTACTTGAATAGACACATATAATCTACAAATGAACCAGATTGTGTACACCTAGGACAAACAATATTCTAAGCTTTACTCAAATTTAAAAAAAAAAATTATACCAAGAAGAAATAATGAGACATAAACTTAGGGGCGTTTCTCCATGCACATTCCAACGTAATTTACAACCTAGGAACACGACTTCCAGAAAGGCTCTGCTGCCCTAGTACCCAGATTTGGGAATGGAGAAATGCTGCCTGCTTGAGGCCACTTCCCACAAATCAGCTTTAAACCCATTGCTAAAGGTCACTAAATATTCACCAAACTTGCAGTTCGGTAAATGACACCTGCTCTCTGAAAAAATTCTGGGGTGGAAAATTGACCAAAAAATTCAAAAGAGGGCAACCTTCCAAGAAGACCATATCAAGAGTTATATTGTACTCCCAACTGTTTCCTTTTTTTAACAGAAAAGAAAACGGCGGAGAAAAATGATGAGTTTTAGGAATTTTCAGAGACATGCAAACCCAAATTACAAAAACCTATCAGCTCACAGCAGCCAGAAGGGCCATTAGCATAAATGCTGCAAACAATAAATGCTGAAACGATTGTGGAGAAATGTGTACCCTCGATTCTAAAGGGGACGTGGTAAGTGCCACTAATGAAAACACAAAGAAGGTGCTTTGAAAAGGGAAACACGGTGCTACCAGTCAGTCAATCACAACCACTGCTTGGCCTATCACCTGAGAAAATGAGAATCAAAAAGTCACAGGCTGGCAATCCTGCACTAAAACAATATTTACCATAGCCAACACTTGGAAGCAATGAAAATGTCCATCAACCGAGTAATGCACAAAGTAGAAGTGGTCCACGTACACAGTGGAAAATTACTCCAATAAAAAATAAAACTTACATTTAAAAATCCAACGAAAGTAAGGAGACATCAGCTTGTGTGGGTTTGTCCAGGCACACTCCACGCTAATTTATAACCGAGAAACACCACAGGGTGCAAGGGCTTTTCCCGAGTTACCAGGGTGGGGAACATAGAAAGGCTGCTGCCCTCTGGCAGTTACCTGCAAAAACAGCTTTAAGCCTGTGCTAATGGTCATTTCATAGGAACAAGTACTGCAGAACTGCAAATGAAACCTGCCCTCAAAATGTCTTGAGGGAGGTAATGGCCAATACATTTCAAAATGTGACACATACTTTAAGAGAACACTTTGAAGAACTAAGGGGTAATCACAGCTTGAAAAATAAAAAAGGACATGCCTTCAAGCTCATTTTCAATGGATTATGAGGCACGTGCGAATTCAACCACAAAGAGGTATCAGATCACACTTGTCAGAATAACCACCAGCAAGAAAACTACAAACAATAAATGCTGAAGGTGTTGTAGAGAAATGCATACCCTCAACTTCAAGGGGGACGTAACTTGGAAAGGGCCACGAACTAGAACAGAATGGAGGTGCCTTAAAAAGGTAAACATTGAGCTACCATATGATCCAGCAGGCCCACTCCTCGACCTATAATCTAAGAGGAGAGAATTGGAAAGACAGAGGCAGGAAATCTGCATTGCACAGTATTACAATAGCCAAGATATGGAAGTAACCAAAAAGGCCACCAACAGAAGGATGGACAAAGAAGAACTCCTCCATGTACAGATGGAATATTCGCTACTGAAAAAAATGAAACAATGCCATTTGCAGCACCATAGATGAGTCTAGACGTAATCATGCCACCTGTAGTAAGTGAGAAAGCAAAAGACACATATCCTATCATACCACTTTTAGGAGTTACTTAAAAATTGATACCAATGAAGATATTTCAACAGAGAGAGGCAATCGCAGATTCATTTGAAAACTTATGGTTCACCAAATAGAAAGGGATGAGGATTGGATACATTACCATATTGGGGTTAACAGAGATATACATACCATGTGAAATATATAATCACCAAAGGCGTACGGAAGACCAGGAGAAGAATACTCAACATTCTGTCATAACCTAAATGGGAAAAGGATGCGAGGAAGAATAGATACACATATATGTGTGAAAGAACCACATCTTGCACACCAAGAAGAAACAAACCATTGTAATCAAATTTGCTGGGATAAAAAATAAAAAGTAAATTACAAATATGAACAAGAAGTAATGAGACATAAACTTAAAGGGCTTTTTCCTGGCACATTCCATTTTAATTTACAACCTAGAACACCACTTCCATTAAGGCTCTGTTTCCCTAGTAACCAAATTTGGTAAAGGAGAAATGCTGCCACCTTGTGGCCGTTTCCTGCAAGAGCAGCTTTAAAGTCACAGCTAATGGTCACTTAACATTCACAAGGACTCAGGGCTGTAAGGACACCTGCCCTAAAAAATTGTGCTGAAGTAGGGAATGGACAAAAAATTTCAAAACAGGCAAATGTTTCAAGAAGAGAATATGAAGAGTTACGTTTTACTGACGCTCTTTTAAAAAAAAGGAAAATGGATAAAAGCTCAACCTCAGGGAGTGTTAGACCCATGCAATCTAATCTACAAAAAGTTTTCAACTTACACCAATCGACTGACCATCAGCAAAAAGTCTACGAACAATAAATGCTGAAGGGGTTTTAGAGAACTGTGAACCCTCTACCTGCTGTTGAGACGTAAAAGGGTAACAGCCAATAATGAGAATAGAAAGGAGCTGTGTTTAAAAGTAAAAATGGAGGTACCATTCAATCCAGCAGGCACACCATTGGACCTCTCACCTGAGAAGGCAAGAATCGAGAAGACACAGGCCGCAAAAGCTGCAGTGCAGCCTTATTCACAATAGCCAAGACCGTGAAGCAATCAAAATATCCAACAAGAGGTGAATGGATAAAGAAGAAGTGGTCCATGTACACAATGGAATATTAGCCATGGAAAACAATGAACCATTGCTCTCTGAGGCACCACAAATGACTCTGGAGATAATCATGAAACATGAGGTAAGTCGGAAAGCAAAAGACCTATATTCTATGATATCACTTATAGGCGTTATCTAATAACTGACACAAATGAACATATTTCCACAGAGAAAGACACTCACAGACTTAGAAAACAAACTATGCTCATCTAAAAGGAAAGGTGGGGGGAATGGATAAATTAAGATTAGTGTTACTATATGTATACAAACACATATTATATACATATCTCAAAACGACCGACCATATAGCAAGGGAGGTCTGCGGAACATTCTGTAACATTTTACATGGGAAGAGGATCTGTACTTGAATAGACATATATAATCTACAAATGAACCAGATTGTGTACACCTAGGACAAACAATATTCTAAGCTTTACCACAATTAATAAATTTTTAAAACCAAGAAGAAATAATGAGACATAAACTTATGGGGGTTTCTCCATGCACATTCCAATGTAATTTACAACCTAGGAACACGACTTCCAGAAAGGCTCTGCTGCCCTAGAAACCAGATTTGGGAATGGAGAAATGCTGCCTGCTTGAGGCCACTTCCCACAACAGCAGCTTTAAACCCATTTCTAAAGGTCAATAAATATTCACCAAACTTGCAGTTCGGGAAATGACACCTGCTCTCTAAAAAAACTCTGGGGTGGAAAATCGACCAAAAAATTCAAAAGAGGGCAACCTTCTAAGAAGACAGTTTCCAGAGTTATAATGTACTCCCATTTGTTTCCTTTTTGTAACAGAAAAGAAAACGGCGGAGAAAAATAATGAGTTTTACGAATTTTCAAATACATGCAAACCCAAATTACAAAAACCTATCAGCTCACAGCAGCCAGTAGGGCCATTAGCATAAATGCTGCAAACAATAAATGCTGAAGCGATTGTGGAGAAATGCGTACCCTCGATTCTAAGGGGGACGTGGTAAGAGCCACTAATGAAAACACAAAGGAGGTGCTTTGAAAAGGGAAACACGGTGCTACCAGTCAATGAATCACACCCACTGCTGGGCCTATCACCTGAGAAAATGAGAATCAAAAAGTCACAGGCTGGCAATCCTGCACTCCAACAATATTTACCATAGCCAACACTTGGAAGAAATGAAAATGTCCATCAACCGAGGAATGCACAAAGTAGAAGTGGTCCACGTACACAGTGGAAAATTACTCCAATAAAAAATAAAAATTACATTTAAAAATCCAACAAAAGTAAGGAGACATCAGCTTGTGTGGGTTTCTCCAGGCACACTCCACTCTAATTTTTAACCGAGAAACACCACAGGCCGCAAGGGCTTTTCCCTAGTTACCAGGGTGGGGAACATAGAAAGGCTGCTGCCCTCTGGCAGTTACCTGCAAAAGCAGCTTTAAAGCCCGTGCTAATGGTCATTTCATAGGAACAAGTACTGCAGAACTGTAAATGAAACTTGCCCTCAAAATGTCTTGAGGGAGGTAATGGCCAAAATATTTCAAATGGTGACACATACTTTAAGAAAACACTTTGAAGAAATAAGCTCTAATCATAGCTGGAAAAATAAAAAGGACATGTCTAAAAGCTCAATTTCAACGCATTATGAGACACATGCAAATTCAACCACAAAGAGGTATCAGCTCACACCACTCAGAAGAACCATCAGCAAAAACTACAAAGAATAAATGCTGAAGGTGCTGGGAAGAAATGCATACCCTCAACTTTATGTGGGACGTAACCTGGAAAGAGCCACTAAAGAGAACAGAATAGAGGTGCCTTTAAAAGGTAAATATTGAGCTACCATAGGATCCAGCAGACCTATTCCTGGACCTATAAACTAAGAAGACAGAATTGGAAGGACACAGGTATGCAAATCTGCATTGCATAGTATTACAATAGCCAAGATACGGAAGTAACCAAAAAGTCCACCGACAGATGGGCGGACAAAGAAGAACTGCTACCTGTACAGATGGAATATGAGCTAGTGAAAAAATGAAACAATGCCATTTGCAGCACCATAGATGAGTCTAGACGTAATCACGCCACCTGTAGTAAGTGAGAAAGCAAAAGACACATATCCTATCATATCACTTTTAGGAGTTACTTAAAAATTGATACCAATGAAGATATTTCCACAAAGAGAGGCAATCGCAGATTCATTTAAAAACTTATGGTTCACCAAATAGAAAGGGATGAGGATTGGATACATTACCATATTGGGGTTAACAGAGATATACAAACCATGTGAAATATATAACCACCAAAGACGTACGGAAGACCAGGAGAAGACTACTCAACATTCCGTCATAACCTACATGAGAAAAGGATGCGAGGAAGAATAGATACCTGTATATGTGTGAAAGAGCCACATCTTGCACACCTAGAGCAAACAAACCATCGTAATCAAATTTGCTGGGATAAAAAATAAAACGTAAATTACAAATATGAACAAGAAGTAATGAGACATAAACTTAAAGGGCTTTTTCCTGGCATATTCCATTCTAATATACAACCTAGAACACCACTTCCATTAAGGCTCTGTTTCCCTCGTAACCAAATTTGGTAAAGGAGAAATGATGCCACCTTGTGGCCGTTACCTGCAAGAGCAGCTTTAAACTCACAGCTAATGGTCACTTAACATTCACAAAGACTCAGGGCTGTAAAGGACACCTGCCCTAAAATATTGTGCTGAAGTAGGGAGTGGACAATAAAATTCAAAACAGGCAAATGTTTCAAGAAGAGATTATGAAGAGTTAAGTTTTACTCACACTGTTTTTTTAAAAAAAAGGAACATGGATAAAAGCTCAACCTCAGGGAGTGTTAGACGCATGCAATCTAATCTACAAAAAGTTTCAACTTACACCAGTCGACTGACCATCAGCAAAAAGTCTACAAAAAATAAATGCTGAAGGGGTTTTACAGAACTGTGTACCCTCAACCTGCTGGTGAGACGTAAAAGGATAACAGCCAATAATGAGAACAGAAAGGAGCTGTGTTTAAAAGTAAAAATGGAGGTACCATTCAATCCAGCAGGCACACCATTGGACCTCTCACCTGAGAAGACAAGAATCGAGAAGACACAGGCCGCAAAAGCTGCAGTGCAGCCTTATTCACAATAGCCAAGACCGTGAAGCAATCAAAATATCCAACAAGAGGTGAATGGATAAAGAAGAAGTGGTCCAGGTACACAATGGAATATTGGCCATGGAAAACAATGAACCATTGCTCTCTGAGGCACCACAAATGAGTCTTTAGATAATCATGAATCATGAGGTAAGTCGGAAAGCAAAAGACCTATATTCTATGATATCACTTATAGGCGTTATCTAATAACTGACACAAATGAACATATTTCCACAGAGATACACACTCACAGACTTAGAAAACAAACTATGCTCATCTAAAAGGAAAGGTGGGGGGAATGGATAAATTAAGATTAGTGTTACTATATGTATACAAACACATATTATATACATATCTCAAAACTACCGACCATATAGCAAGGGAGGTCTGCAGAACCCTGTGTAACATTTTACATGGGAAGAGGATCTGTACTTGAATAGACACATATAATCTACAAATGAACCAGATTGTGTACACCTAGGACAAACAATATTCTAAGCTTTACTCAAATTTAAAAAAAAAAATTATACCAAGAAGAAATAATGAGACATAAACTTAGGGGCGTTTCTCCATGCACATTCCAACGTAATTTACAACCTAGGAACACGACTTCCAGAAAGGCTCTGCTGCCCTAGTACCCAGATTTGGGAATGGAGAAATGCTGCCTGCTTGAGGCCACTTCCCACAAATCAGCTTTAAACCCATTGCTAAAGGTCACTAAATATTCACCAAACTTGCAGTTCGGTAAATGACACCTGCTCTCTGAAAAAATTCTGGGGTGGAAAATTGACCAAAAAATTCAAAAGAGGGCAACCTTCCAAGAAGACCATATCAAGAGTTATATTGTACTCCCAACTGTTTCCTTTTTTTAACAGAAAAGAAAACGGCGGAGAAAAATGATGAGTTTTAGGAATTTTCAGAGACATGCAAACCCAAATTACAAAAACCTATCAGCTCACAGCAGCCAGAAGGGCCATTAGCATAAATGCTGCAAACAATAAATGCTGAAACGATTGTGGAGAAATGTGTACCCTCGATTCTAAAGGGGACGTGGTAAGTGCCACTAATGAAAACACAAAGAAGGTGCTTTGAAAAGGGAAACACGGTGCTACCAGTCAGTCAATCACAACCACTGCTTGGCCTATCACCTGAGAAAATGAGAATCAAAAAGTCACAGGCTGGCAATCCTGCACTAAAACAATATTTACCATAGCCAACACTTGGAAGCAATGAAAATGTCCATCAACCGAGTAATGCACAAAGTAGAAGTGGTCCACGTACACAGTGGAAAATTACTCCAATAAAAAATAAAACTTACATTTAAAAATCCAACGAAAGTAAGGAGACATCAGCTTGTGTGGGTTTGTCCAGGCACACTCCACGCTAATTTATAACCGAGAAACACCACAGGGTGCAAGGGCTTTTCCCGAGTTACCAGGGTGGGGAACATAGAAAGGCTGCTGCCCTCTGGCAGTTACCTGCAAAAACAGCTTTAAGCCTGTGCTAATGGTCATTTCATAGGAACAAGTACTGCAGAACTGCAAATGAAACCTGCCCTCAAAATGTCTTGAGGGAGGTAATGGCCAATACATTTCAAAATGTGACACATACTTTAAGAGAACACTTTGAAGAACTAAGGGGTAATCACAGCTTGAAAAATAAAAAAGGACATGCCTTCAAGCTCATTTTCAATGGATTATGAGGCACGTGCGAATTCAACCACAAAGAGGTATCAGATCACACTTGTCAGAATAACCACCAGCAAGAAAACTACAAACAATAAATGCTGAAGGTGTTGTAGAGAAATGCATACCCTCAACTTCAAGGGGGACGTAACTTGGAAAGGGCCACGAACTAGAACAGAATGGAGGTGCCTTAAAAAGGTAAACATTGAGCTACCATATGATCCAGCAGGCCCACTCCTCGACCTATAATCTAAGAGGAGAGAATTGGAAAGACAGAGGCAGGAAATCTGCATTGCACAGTATTACAATAGCCAAGATATGGAAGTAACCAAAAAGGCCACCAACAGAAGGATGGACAAAGAAGAACTCCTCCATGTACAGATGGAATATTCGCTACTGAAAAAAATGAAACAATGCCATTTGCAGCACCATAGATGAGTCTAGACGTAATCATGCCACCTGTAGTAAGTGAGAAAGCAAAAGACACATATCCTATCATACCACTTTTAGGAGTTACTTAAAAATTGATACCAATGAAGATATTTCAACAGAGAGAGGCAATCGCAGATTCATTTGAAAACTTATGGTTCACCAAATAGAAAGGGATGAGGATTGGATACATTACCATATTGGGGTTAACAGAGATATACATACCATGTGAAATATATAATCACCAAAGGCGTACGGAAGACCAGGAGAAGAATACTCAACATTCTGTCATAACCTAAATGGGAAAAGGATGCGAGGAAGAATAGATACACATATATGTGTGAAAGAACCACATCTTGCACACCAAGAAGAAACAAACCATTGTAATCAAATTTGCTGGGATAAAAAATAAAAAGTAAATTACAAATATGAACAAGAAGTAATGAGACATAAACTTAAAGGGCTTTTTCCTGGCACATTCCATTTTAATTTACAACCTAGAACACCACTTCCATTAAGGCTCTGTTTCCCTAGTAACCAAATTTGGTAAAGGAGAAATGCTGCCACCTTGTGGCCGTTTCCTGCAAGAGCAGCTTTAAAGTCACAGCTAATGGTCACTTAACATTCACAAGGACTCAGGGCTGTAAGGACACCTGCCCTAAAAAATTGTGCTGAAGTAGGGAATGGACAAAAAATTTCAAAACAGGCAAATGTTTCAAGAAGAGAATATGAAGAGTTACGTTTTACTGACGCTCTTTTAAAAAAAAGGAAAATGGATAAAAGCTCAACCTCAGGGAGTGTTAGACCCATGCAATCTAATCTACAAAAAGTTTTCAACTTACACCAATCGACTGACCATCAGCAAAAAGTCTACGAACAATAAATGCTGAAGGGGTTTTAGAGAACTGTGAACCCTCTACCTGCTGTTGAGACGTAAAAGGGTAACAGCCAATAATGAGAATAGAAAGGAGCTGTGTTTAAAAGTAAAAATGGAGGTACCATTCAATCCAGCAGGCACACCATTGGACCTCTCACCTGAGAAGGCAAGAATCGAGAAGACACAGGCCGCAAAAGCTGCAGTGCAGCCTTATTCACAATAGCCAAGACCGTGAAGCAATCAAAATATCCAACAAGAGGTGAATGGATAAAGAAGAAGTGGTCCATGTACACAATGGAATATTAGCCATGGAAAACAATGAACCATTGCTCTCTGAGGCACCACAAATGACTCTGGAGATAATCATGAAACATGAGGTAAGTCGGAAAGCAAAAGACCTATATTCTATGATATCACTTATAGGCGTTATCTAATAACTGACACAAATGAACATATTTCCACAGAGAAAGACACTCACAGACTTAGAAAACAAACTATGCTCATCTAAAAGGAAAGGTGGGGGGAATGGATAAATTAAGATTAGTGTTACTATATGTATACAAACACATATTATATACATATCTCAAAACGACCGACCATATAGCAAGGGAGGTCTGCGGAACATTCTGTAACATTTTACATGGGAAGAGGATCTGTACTTGAATAGACATATATAATCTACAAATGAACCAGATTGTGTACACCTAGGACAAACAATATTCTAAGCTTTACCACAATTAATAAATTTTTAAAACCAAGAAGAAATAATGAGACATAAACTTATGGGGGTTTCTCCATGCACATTCCAATGTAATTTACAACCTAGGAACACGACTTCCAGAAAGGCTCTGCTGCCCTAGAAACCAGATTTGGGAATGGAGAAATGCTGCCTGCTTGAGGCCACTTCCCACAACAGCAGCTTTAAACCCATTTCTAAAGGTCAATAAATATTCACCAAACTTGCAGTTCGGGAAATGACACCTGCTCTCTAAAAAAACTCTGGGGTGGAAAATCGACCAAAAAATTCAAAAGAGGGCAACCTTCTAAGAAGACAGTTTCCAGAGTTATAATGTACTCCCATTTGTTTCCTTTTTGTAACAGAAAAGAAAACGGCGGAGAAAAATAATGAGTTTTACGAATTTTCAAATACATGCAAACCCAAATTACAAAAACCTATCAGCTCACAGCAGCCAGTAGGGCCATTAGCATAAATGCTGCAAACAATAAATGCTGAAGCGATTGTGGAGAAATGCGTACCCTCGATTCTAAGGGGGACGTGGTAAGAGCCACTAATGAAAACACAAAGGAGGTGCTTTGAAAGGGGAAACACGGTGCTACCAGTCAATGAATCACACCCACTGCTGGGCCTATCACCTGAGAAAATGAGAATCAAAAAGTCACAGGCTGGCAATCCTGCACTCCAACAATATTTACCATAGCCAAGACTTGGAAGAAATGAAAATGTCCATCAACCGAGGAATGCACAAAGTAGAAGTGGTCCACGTACACAGTGGAAAATTACTCCAATAAAAAATAAAAATTACATTTAAAAATCCAACAAAAGTAAGGAGACATCAGCTTGTGTGGGTTTCTCCAGGCACACTCCACTCTAATTTTTAACCGAGAAACACCACAGGCCGCAAGGGCTTTTCCCTAGTTACCAGGGTGGGGAACATAGAAAGGCTGCTGCCCTCTGGCAGTTACCTGCAAAAGCAGCTTTAAAGCCCGTGCTAATGGTCATTTCATAGGAACAAGTACTGCAGAACTGTAAATGAAACTTGCCCTCAAAATGTCTTGAGGGAGGTAATGGCCAAAATATTTCAAATGGTGACACATACTTTAAGAAAACACTTTGAAGAAATAAGCTCTAATCATAGCTGGAAAAATAAAAAGGACATGTCTAAAAGCTCAATTTCAACGCATTATGAGACACATGCAAATTCAAGCACAAAGAGGTATCAGCTCACACCACTCAGAAGAACCATCAGCGAAAACTACAAAGAATAAATGCTGAAGGTGCTGGGAAGAAATGCATACCCTCAACTTTATGTGGGACGTAACCTGGAAAGAGCCACTAAAGAGAACAGAATAGAGGTGCCTTTAAAAGGTAAATATTGAGCTACCATAGGATCCAGCAGACCTATTCCTGGACCTATAAACTAAGAAGACAGAATTGGAAGGACACAGGTATGCAAATCTGCATTGCATAGTATTACAATAGCCAAGATACGGAAGTAACCAAAAAGTCCACCGACAGATGGGCGGACAAAGAAGAACTGCTACCTGTACAGATGGAATATGAGCTAGTGAAAAAATGAAACAATGCCATTTGCAGCACCATAGATGAGTCTAGACGTAATCACGCCACCTGTAGTAAGTGAGAAAGCAAAAGACACATATCCTATCATATCACTTTTAGGAGTTACTTAAAAATCGATACCAATGAAGATATTTCCACAAAGAGAGGCAATCGCAGATTCATTTAAAAACTTATGGTTCACCAAATAGAAAGGGATGAGGATTGGATACATTACCATATTGGGGTTAACAGAGATATACAAACCATGTGAAATATATAACCACCAAAGACGTACGGAAGACCAGGAGAAGACTACTCAACATTCCGTCATAACCTACATGAGAAAAGGATGCGAGGAAGAATAGATACCTGTATATGTGTGAAAGAGCCACATCTTGCACACCTAGAGCAAACAAACCATCGTAATCAAATTTGCTGGGATAAAAAATAAAACGTAAATTACAAATATGAACAAGAAGTAATGAGACATAAACTTAAAGGGCTTTTTCCTGGCATATTCCATTCTAATATACAACCTAGAACACCACTTCCATTAAGGCTCTGTTTCCCTCGTAACCAAATTTGGTAAAGGAGAAATGATGCCACCTTGTGGCCGTTACCTGCAAGAGCAGCTTTAAACTCACAGCTAATGGTCACTTAACATTCACAAAGACTCAGGGCTGTAAAGGACACCTGCCCTAAAATATTGTGCTGAAGTAGGGAGTGGACAATAAAATTCAAAACAGGCAAATGTTTCAAGAAGAGATTATGAAGAGTTAAGTTTTACTCACACTGTTTTTTTAAAAAAAAGGAACATGGATAAAAGCTCAACCTCAGGGAGTGTTAGACGCATGCAATCTAATCTACAAAAAGTTTCAACTTACACCAGTCGACTGACCATCAGCAAAAAGTCTACAAAAAATAAATGCTGAAGGGGTTTTACAGAACTGTGTACCCTCAACCTGCTGGTGAGACGTAAAAGGATAACAGCCAATAATGAGAACAGAAAGGAGCTGTGTTTAAAAGTAAAAATGGAGGTACCATTCAATCCAGCAGGCACACCATTGGACCTCTCACCTGAGAAGACAAGAATCGAGAAGACACAGGCCGCAAAAGCTGCAGTGCAGCCTTATTCACAATAGCCAAGACCGTGAAGCAATCAAAATATCCAACAAGAGGTGAATGGATAAAGAAGAAGTGGTCCAGGTACACAATGGAATATTGGCCATGGAAAACAATGAACCATTGCTCTCTGAGGCACCACAAATGAGTCTTTAGATAATCATGAATCATGAGGTAAGTCGGAAAGCAAAAGACCTATATTCTATGATATCACTTGTAGGCGTTATCTAATAACTGACACAAATGAACATATTTCCACAGAGATACACACTCACAGACTTAGAAAACAAACTATGCTCATCTAAAAGGAAAGGTGGGGGGAATGGATAAATTAAGATTAGTGTTACTATATGTATACAAACACATATTATATACATATCTCAAAACTACCGACCATATAGCAAGGGAGGTCTGCAGAACCCTGTGTAACATTTTACATGGGAAGAGGATCTGTACTTGAATAGACATATATAATCTACAAATGAACCAGATTGTGTACACCTAGGACAAACAATATTCTAAGCTTTACTCAAATTTAAAAAAAAAAATTATACCAAGAAGAAATAATGAGACATAAACTTAGGGGCGTTTCTCCATGCACATTCCAACGTAATTTACAACCTAGGAACACGACTTCCAGAAAGGCTCTGCTGCCCTAGTACCCAGATTTGGGAATGGAGAAATGCTGCCTGCTTGAGGCCACTTCCCACAAATCAGCTTTAAACCCATTGCTAAAGGTCACTAAATATTCACCAAACTTGCAGTTCGGTAAATGACACCTGCTCTCTGAAAAAATTCTGGGGTGGAAAATTGACCAAAAAATTCAAAAGAGGGCAACCTTCCAAGAAGACCATATCAAGAGTTATATTGTACTCCCAACTGTTTCCTTTTTTTAACAGAAAAGAAAACGGCGGAGAAAAATGATGAGTTTTAGGAATTTTCAGAGACATGCAAACCCAAATTACAAAAACCTATCAGCTCACAGCAGCCAGAAGGGCCATTAGCATAAATGCTGCAAACAATAAATGCTGAAACGATTGTGGAGAAATGTGTACCCTCGATTCTAAAGGGGACGTGGTAAGTGCCACTAATGAAAACACAAAGAAGGTGCTTTGAAAAGGGAAACACGGTGCTACCAGTCAGTCAATCACAACCACTGCTTGGCCTATCACCTGAGAAAATGAGAATCAAAAAGTCACAGGCTGGCAATCCTGCACTAAAACAATATTTACCATAGCCAACACTTGGAAGCAATGAAAATGTCCATCAACCGAGTAATGCACAAAGTAGAAGTGGTCCACGTACACAGTGGAAAATTACTCCAATAAAAAATAAAACTTACATTTAAAAATCCAACGAAAGTAAGGAGACATCAGCTTGTGTGGGTTTGTCCAGGCACACTCCACGCTAATTTATAACCGAGAAACACCACAGGGTGCAAGGGCTTTTCCCGAGTTACCAGGGTGGGGAACATAGAAAGGCTGCTGCCCTCTGGCAGTTACCTGCAAAAACAGCTTTAAGCCTGTGCTAATGGTCATTTCATAGGAACAAGTACTGCAGAACTGCAAATGAAACCTGCCCTCAAAATGTCTTGAGGGAGGTAATGGCCAATACATTTCAAAATGTGACACATACTTTAAGAGAACACTTTGAAGAACTAAGGGGTAATCACAGCTTGAAAAATAAAAAAGGACATGCCTTCAAGCTCATTTTCAATGGATTATGAGGCACGTGCGAATTCAACCACAAAGAGGTATCAGATCACACTTGTCAGAATAACCACCAGCAAGAAAACTACAAACAATAAATGCTGAAGGTGTTGTAGAGAAATGCATACCCTCAACTTCAAGGGGGACGTAACTTGGAAAGGGCCACGAACTAGAACAGAATGGAGGTGCCTTAAAAAGGTAAACATTGAGCTACCATATGATCCAGCAGGCCCACTCCTCGACCTATAATCTAAGAGGAGAGAATTGGAAAGACAGAGGCAGGAAATCTGCATTGCACAGTATTACAATAGCCAAGATATGGAAGTAACCAAAAAGGCCACCAACAGAAGGATGGACAAAGAAGAACTCCTCCATGTACAGATGGAATATTCGCTACTGAAAAAAATGAAACAATGCCATTTGCAGCACCATAGATGAGTCTAGACGTAATCATGCCACCTGTAGTAAGTGAGAAAGCAAAAGACACATATCCTATCATACCACTTTTAGGAGTTACTTAAAAATTGATACCAATGAAGATATTTCAACAGAGAGAGGCAATCGCAGATTCATTTGAAAACTTATGGTTCACCAAATAGAAAGGGATGAGGATTGGATACATTACCATATTGGGGTTAACAGAGATATACATACCATGTGAAATATATAATCACCAAAGGCGTACGGAAGACCAGGAGAAGAATACTCAACATTCTGTCATAACCTAAATGGGAAAAGGATGCGAGGAAGAATAGATACACATATATGTGTGAAAGAACCACATCTTGCACACCAAGAAGAAACAAACCATTGTAATCAAATTTGCTGGGATAAAAAATAAAAAGTAAATTACAAATATGAACAAGAAGTAATGAGACATAAACTTAAAGGGCTTTTTCCTGGCACATTCCATTTTAATTTACAACCTAGAACACCACTTCCATTAAGGCTCTGTTTCCCTAGTAACCAAATTTGGTAAAGGAGAAATGCTGCCACCTTGTGGCCGTTTCCTGCAAGAGCAGCTTTAAAGTCACAGCTAATGGTCACTTAACATTCACAAGGACTCAGGGCTGTAAGGACACCTGCCCTAAAAAATTGTGCTGAAGTAGGGAATGGACAAAAAATTTCAAAACAGGCAAATGTTTCAAGAAGAGAATATGAAGAGTTACGTTTTACTGACGCTCTTTTAAAAAAAAGGAAAATGGATAAAAGCTCAACCTCAGGGAGTGTTAGACCCATGCAATCTAATCTACAAAAAGTTTTCAACTTACACCAATCGACTGACCATCAGCAAAAAGTCTACGAACAATAAATGCTGAAGGGGTTTTAGAGAACTGTGAACCCTCTACCTGCTGTTGAGACGTAAAAGGGTAACAGCCAATAATGAGAATAGAAAGGAGCTGTGTTTAAAAGTAAAAATGGAGGTACCATTCAATCCAGCAGGCACACCATTGGACCTCTCACCTGAGAAGGCAAGAATCGAGAAGACACAGGCCGCAAAAGCTGCAGTGCAGCCTTATTCACAATAGCCAAGACCGTGAAGCAATCAAAATATCCAACAAGAGGTGAATGGATAAAGAAGAAGTGGTCCATGTACACAATGGAATATTAGCCATGGAAAACAATGAACCATTGCTCTCTGAGGCACCACAAATGACTCTGGAGATAATCATGAAACATGAGGTAAGTCGGAAAGCAAAAGACCTATATTCTATGATATCACTTATAGGCGTTATCTAATAACTGACACAAATGAACATATTTCCACAGAGAAAGACACTCACAGACTTAGAAAACAAACTATGCTCATCTAAAAGGAAAGGTGGGGGGAATGGATAAATTAAGATTAGTGTTACTATATGTATACAAACACATATTATATACATATCTCAAAACGACCGACCATATAGCAAGGGAGGTCTGCGGAACATTCTGTAACATTTTACATGGGAAGAGGATCTGTACTTGAATAGACATATATAATCTACAAATGAACCAGATTGTGTACACCTAGGACAAACAATATTCTAAGCTTTACCACAATTAATAAATTTTTAAAACCAAGAAGAAATAATGAGACATAAACTTATGGGGGTTTCTCCATGCACATTCCAATGTAATTTACAACCTAGGAACACGACTTCCAGAAAGGCTCTGCTGCCCTAGAAACCAGATTTGGGAATGGAGAAATGCTGCCTGCTTGAGGCCACTTCCCACAACAGCAGCTTTAAACCCATTTCTAAAGGTCAATAAATATTCACCAAACTTGCAGTTCGGGAAATGACACCTGCTCTCTAAAAAAACTCTGGGGTGGAAAATCGACCAAAAAATTCAAAAGAGGGCAACCTTCTAAGAAGACAGTTTCCAGAGTTATAATGTACTCCCATTTGTTTCCTTTTTGTAACAGAAAAGAAAACGGCGGAGAAAAATAATGAGTTTTACGAATTTTCAAATACATGCAAACCCAAATTACAAAAACCTATCAGCTCACAGCAGCCAGTAGGGCCATTAGCATAAATGCTGCAAACAATAAATGCTGAAGCGATTGTGGAGAAATGCGTACCCTCGATTCTAAGGGGGACGTGGTAAGAGCCACTAATGAAAACACAAAGGAGGTGCTTTGAAAGGGGAAACACGGTGCTACCAGTCAATGAATCACACCCACTGCTGGGCCTATCACCTGAGAAAATGAGAATCAAAAAGTCACAGGCTGGCAATCCTGCACTCCAACAATATTTACCATAGCCAAGACTTGGAAGAAATGAAAATGTCCATCAACCGAGGAATGCACAAAGTAGAAGTGGTCCACGTACACAGTGGAAAATTACTCCAATAAAAAATAAAAATTACATTTAAAAATCCAACAAAAGTAAGGAGACATCAGCTTGTGTGGGTTTCTCCAGGCACACTCCACTCTAATTTTTAACCGAGAAACACCACAGGCCGCAAGGGCTTTTCCCTAGTTACCAGGGTGGGGAACATAGAAAGGCTGCTGCCCTCTGGCAGTTACCTGCAAAAGCAGCTTTAAAGCCCGTGCTAATGGTCATTTCATAGGAACAAGTACTGCAGAACTGTAAATGAAACTTGCCCTCAAAATGTCTTGAGGGAGGTAATGGCCAAAATATTTCAAATGGTGACACATACTTTAAGAAAACACTTTGAAGAAATAAGCTCTAATCATAGCTGGAAAAATAAAAAGGACATGTCTAAAAGCTCAATTTCAACGCATTATGAGACACATGCAAATTCAACCACAAAGAGGTATCAGCTCACACCACTCAGAAGAACCATCAGCAAAAACTACAAAGAATAAATGCTGAAGGTGCTGGGAAGAAATGCATACCCTCAACTTTATGTGGGACGTAACCTGGAAAGAGCCACTAAAGAGAACAGAATAGAGGTGCCTTTAAAAGGTAAATATTGAGCTACCATAGGATCCAGCAGACCTATTCCTGGACCTATAAACTAAGAAGACAGAATTGGAAGGACACAGGTATGCAAATCTGCATTGCATAGTATTACAATAGCCAAGATACGGAAGTAACCAAAAAGTCCACCGACAGATGGGCGGACAAAGAAGAACTGCTACCTGTACAGATGGAATATGAGCTAGTGAAAAAATGAAACAATGCCATTTGCAGCACCATAGATGAGTCTAGACGTAATCACGCCACCTGTAGTAAGTGAGAAAGCAAAAGACACATATCCTATCATATCACTTTTAGGAGTTACTTAAAAATCGATACCAATGAAGATATTTCCACAAAGAGAGGCAATCGCAGATTCATTTAAAAACTTATGGTTCACCAAATAGAAAGGGATGAGGATTGGATACATTACCATATTGGGGTTAACAGAGATATACAAACCATGTGAAATATATAACCACCAAAGACGTACGGAAGACCAGGAGAAGACTACTCAACATTCCGTCATAACCTACATGAGAAAAGGATGCGAGGAAGAATAGATACCTGTATATGTGTGAAAGAGCCACATCTTGCACACCTAGAGCAAACAAACCATCGTAATCAAATTTGCTGGGATAAAAAATAAAACGTAAATTACAAATATGAACAAGAAGTAATGAGACATAAACTTAAAGGGCTTTTTCCTGGCATATTCCATTCTAATATACAACCTAGAACACCACTTCCATTAAGGCTCTGTTTCCCTCGTAACCAAATTTGGTAAAGGAGAAATGATGCCACCTTGTGGCCGTTACCTGCAAGAGCAGCTTTAAACTCACAGCTAATGGTCACTTAACATTCACAAAGACTCAGGGCTGTAAAGGACACCTGCCCTAAAATATTGTGCTGAAGTAGGGAGTGGACAATAAAATTCAAAACAGGCAAATGTTTCAAGAAGAGATTATGAAGAGTTAAGTTTTACTCACACTGTTTTTTTAAAAAAAAGGAACATGGATAAAAGCTCAACCTCAGGGAGTGTTAGACGCATGCAATCTAATCTACAAAAAGTTTCAACTTACACCAGTCGACTGACCATCAGCAAAAAGTCTACAAAAAATAAATGCTGAAGGGGTTTTACAGAACTGTGTACCCTCAACCTGCTGGTGAGACGTAAAAGGATAACAGCCAATAATGAGAACAGAAAGGAGCTGTGTTTAAAAGTAAAAATGGAGGTACCATTCAATCCAGCAGGCACACCATTGGACCTCTCACCTGAGAAGACAAGAATCGAGAAGACACAGGCCGCAAAAGCTGCAGTGCAGCCTTATTCACAATAGCCAAGACCGTGAAGCAATCAAAATATCCAACAAGAGGTGAATGGATAAAGAAGAAGTGGTCCAGGTACACAATGGAATATTGGCCATGGAAAACAATGAACCATTGCTCTCTGAGGCACCACAAATGAGTCTTTAGATAATCATGAATCATGAGGTAAGTCGGAAAGCAAAAGACCTATATTCTATGATATCACTTGTAGGCGTTATCTAATAACTGACACAAATGAACATATTTCCACAGAGATACACACTCACAGACTTAGAAAACAAACTATGCTCATCTAAAAGGAAAGGTGGGGGGAATGGATAAATTAAGATTAGTGTTACTATATGTATACAAACACATATTATATACATATCTCAAAACTACCGACCATATAGCAAGGGAGGTCTGCAGAACCCTGTGTAACATTTTACATGGGAAGAGGATCTGTACTTGAATAGACACATATAATCTACAAATGAACCAGATTGTGTACACCTAGGACAAACAATATTCTAAGCTTTACTCAAATTTAAAAAAAAAAATTATACCAAGAAGAAATAATGAGACATAAACTTAGGGGCGTTTCTCCATGCACATTCCAACGTAATTTACAACCTAGGAACACGACTTCCAGAAAGGCTCTGCTGCCCTAGTACCCAGATTTGGGAATGGAGAAATGCTGCCTGCTTGAGGCCACTTCCCACAAATCAGCTTTAAACCCATTGCTAAAGGTCACTAAATATTCACCAAACTTGCAGTTCGGTAAATGACACCTGCTCTCTGAAAAAATTCTGGGGTGGAAAATTGACCAAAAAATTCAAAAGAGGGCAACCTTCCAAGAAGACCATATCAAGAGTTATATTGTACTCCCAACTGTTTCCTTTTTTTAACAGAAAAGAAAACGGCGGAGAAAAATGATGAGTTTTAGGAATTTTCAGAGACATGCAAACCCAAATTACAAAAACCTATCAGCTCACAGCAGCCAGAAGGGCCATTAGCATAAATGCTGCAAACAATAAATGCTGAAACGATTGTGGAGAAATGTGTACCCTCGATTCTAAAGGGGACGTGGTAAGTGCCACTAATGAAAACACAAAGAAGGTGCTTTGAAAAGGGAAACACGGTGCTACCAGTCAGTCAATCACAACCACTGCTTGGCCTATCACCTGAGAAAATGAGAATCAAAAAGTCACAGGCTGGCAATCCTGCACTAAAACAATATTTACCATAGCCAACACTTGGAAGCAATGAAAATGTCCATCAACCGAGTAATGCACAAAGTAGAAGTGGTCCACGTACACAGTGGAAAATTACTCCAATAAAAAATAAAACTTACATTTAAAAATCCAACGAAAGTAAGGAGACATCAGCTTGTGTGGGTTTGTCCAGGCACACTCCACGCTAATTTATAACCGAGAAACACCACAGGGTGCAAGGGCTTTTCCCGAGTTACCAGGGTGGGGAACATAGAAAGGCTGCTGCCCTCTGGCAGTTACCTGCAAAAACAGCTTTAAGCCTGTGCTAATGGTCATTTCATAGGAACAAGTACTGCAGAACTGCAAATGAAACCTGCCCTCAAAATGTCTTGAGGGAGGTAATGGCCAATACATTTCAAAATGTGACACATACTTTAAGAGAACACTTTGAAGAACTAAGGGGTAATCACAGCTTGAAAAATAAAAAAGGACATGCCTTCAAGCTCATTTTCAATGGATTATGAGGCACGTGCGAATTCAACCACAAAGAGGTATCAGATCACACTTGTCAGAATAACCACCAGCAAGAAAACTACAAACAATAAATGCTGAAGGTGTTGTAGAGAAATGCATACCCTCAACTTCAAGGGGGACGTAACTTGGAAAGGGCCACGAACTAGAACAGAATGGAGGTGCCTTAAAAAGGTAAACATTGAGCTACCATATGATCCAGCAGGCCCACTCCTCGACCTATAATCTAAGAGGAGAGAATTGGAAAGACAGAGGCAGGAAATCTGCATTGCACAGTATTACAATAGCCAAGATATGGAAGTAACCAAAAAGGCCACCAACAGAAGGATGGACAAAGAAGAACTCCTCCATGTACAGATGGAATATTCGCTACTGAAAAAAATGAAACAATGCCATTTGCAGCACCATAGATGAGTCTAGACGTAATCATGCCACCTGTAGTAAGTGAGAAAGCAAAAGACACATATCCTATCATACCACTTTTAGGAGTTACTTAAAAATTGATACCAATGAAGATATTTCAACAGAGAGAGGCAATCGCAGATTCATTTGAAAACTTATGGTTCACCAAATAGAAAGGGATGAGGATTGGATACATTACCATATTGGGGTTAACAGAGATATACATACCATGTGAAATATATAATCACCAAAGGCGTACGGAAGACCAGGAGAAGAATACTCAACATTCTGTCATAACCTAAATGGGAAAAGGATGCGAGGAAGAATAGATACACATATATGTGTGAAAGAACCACATCTTGCACACCAAGAAGAAACAAACCATTGTAATCAAATTTGCTGGGATAAAAAATAAAAAGTAAATTACAAATATGAACAAGAAGTAATGAGACATAAACTTAAAGGGCTTTTTCCTGGCACATTCCATTTTAATTTACAACCTAGAACACCACTTCCATTAAGGCTCTGTTTCCCTAGTAACCAAATTTGGTAAAGGAGAAATGCTGCCACCTTGTGGCCGTTTCCTGCAAGAGCAGCTTTAAAGTCACAGCTAATGGTCACTTAACATTCACAAGGACTCAGGGCTGTAAGGACACCTGCCCTAAAAAATTGTGCTGAAGTAGGGAATGGACAAAAAATTTCAAAACAGGCAAATGTTTCAAGAAGAGAATATGAAGAGTTACGTTTTACTGACGCTCTTTTAAAAAAAAGGAAAATGGATAAAAGCTCAACCTCAGGGAGTGTTAGACCCATGCAATCTAATCTACAAAAAGTTTTCAACTTACACCAATCGACTGACCATCAGCAAAAAGTCTACGAACAATAAATGCTGAAGGGGTTTTAGAGAACTGTGAACCCTCTACCTGCTGTTGAGACGTAAAAGGGTAACAGCCAATAATGAGAATAGAAAGGAGCTGTGTTTAAAAGTAAAAATGGAGGTACCATTCAATCCAGCAGGCACACCATTGGACCTCTCACCTGAGAAGGCAAGAATCGAGAAGACACAGGCCGCAAAAGCTGCAGTGCAGCCTTATTCACAATAGCCAAGACCGTGAAGCAATCAAAATATCCAACAAGAGGTGAATGGATAAAGAAGAAGTGGTCCATGTACACAATGGAATATTAGCCATGGAAAACAATGAACCATTGCTCTCTGAGGCACCACAAATGACTCTGGAGATAATCATGAAACATGAGGTAAGTCGGAAAGCAAAAGACCTATATTCTATGATATCACTTATAGGCGTTATCTAATAACTGACACAAATGAACATATTTCCACAGAGAAAGACACTCACAGACTTAGAAAACAAACTATGCTCATCTAAAAGGAAAGGTGGGGGGAATGGATAAATTAAGATTAGTGTTACTATATGTATACAAACACATATTATATACATATCTCAAAACGACCGACCATATAGCAAGGGAGGTCTGCGGAACATTCTGTAACATTTTACATGGGAAGAGGATCTGTACTTGAATAGACATATATAATCTACAAATGAACCAGATTGTGTACACCTAGGACAAACAATATTCTAAGCTTTACCACAATTAATAAATTTTTAAAACCAAGAAGAAATAATGAGACATAAACTTATGGGGGTTTCTCCATGCACATTCCAATGTAATTTACAACCTAGGAACACGACTTCCAGAAAGGCTCTGCTGCCCTAGAAACCAGATTTGGGAATGGAGAAATGCTGCCTGCTTGAGGCCACTTCCCACAACAGCAGCTTTAAACCCATTTCTAAAGGTCAATAAATATTCACCAAACTTGCAGTTCGGGAAATGACACCTGCTCTCTAAAAAAACTCTGGGGTGGAAAATCGACCAAAAAATTCAAAAGAGGGCAACCTTCTAAGAAGACAGTTTCCAGAGTTATAATGTACTCCCATTTGTTTCCTTTTTGTAACAGAAAAGAAAACGGCGGAGAAAAATAATGAGTTTTACGAATTTTCAAATACATGCAAACCCAAATTACAAAAACCTATCAGCTCACAGCAGCCAGTAGGGCCATTAGCATAAATGCTGCAAACAATAAATGCTGAAGCGATTGTGGAGAAATGCGTACCCTCGATTCTAAGGGGGACGTGGTAAGAGCCACTAATGAAAACACAAAGGAGGTGCTTTGAAAGGGGAAACACGGTGCTACCAGTCAATGAATCACACCCACTGCTGGGCCTATCACCTGAGAAAATGAGAATCAAAAAGTCACAGGCTGGCAATCCTGCACTCCAACAATATTTACCATAGCCAAGACTTGGAAGAAATGAAAATGTCCATCAACCGAGGAATGCACAAAGTAGAAGTGGTCCACGTACACAGTGGAAAATTACTCCAATAAAAAATAAAAATTACATTTAAAAATCCAACAAAAGTAAGGAGACATCAGCTTGTGTGGGTTTCTCCAGGCACACTCCACTCTAATTTTTAACCGAGAAACACCACAGGCCGCAAGGGCTTTTCCCTAGTTACCAGGGTGGGGAACATAGAAAGGCTGCTGCCCTCTGGCAGTTACCTGCAAAAGCAGCTTTAAAGCCCGTGCTAATGGTCATTTCATAGGAACAAGTACTGCAGAACTGTAAATGAAACTTGCCCTCAAAATGTCTTGAGGGAGGTAATGGCCAAAATATTTCAAATGGTGACACATACTTTAAGAAAACACTTTGAAGAAATAAGCTCTAATCATAGCTGGAAAAATAAAAAGGACATGTCTAAAAGCTCAATTTCAACGCATTATGAGACACATGCAAATTCAACCACAAAGAGGTATCAGCTCACACCACTCAGAAGAACCATCAGCGAAAACTACAAAGAATAAATGCTGAAGGTGCTGGGAAGAAATGCATACCCTCAACTTTATGTGGGACGTAACCTGGAAAGAGCCACTAAAGAGAACAGAATAGAGGTGCCTTTAAAAGGTAAATATTGAGCTACCATAGGATCCAGCAGACCTATTCCTGGACCTATAAACTAAGAAGACAGAATTGGAAGGACACAGGTATGCAAATCTGCATTGCATAGTATTACAATAGCCAAGATACGGAAGTAACCAAAAAGTCCACCGACAGATGGGCGGACAAAGAAGAACTGCTACCTGTACAGATGGAATATGAGCTAGTGAAAAAATGAAACAATGCCATTTGCAGCACCATAGATGAGTCTAGACGTAATCACGCCACCTGTAGTAAGTGAGAAAGCAAAAGACACATATCCTATCATATCACTTTTAGGAGTTACTTAAAAATCGATACCAATGAAGATATTTCCACAAAGAGAGGCAATCGCAGATTCATTTAAAAACTTATGGTTCACCAAATAGAAAGGGATGAGGATTGGATACATTACCATATTGGGGTTAACAGAGATATACAAACCATGTGAAATATATAACCACCAAAGACGTACGGAAGACCAGGAGAAGACTACTCAACATTCCGTCATAACCTACATGAGAAAAGGATGCGAGGAAGAATAGATACCTGTATATGTGTGAAAGAGCCACATCTTGCACACCTAGAGCAAACAAACCATCGTAATCAAATTTGCTGGGATAAAAAATAAAACGTAAATTACAAATATGAACAAGAAGTAATGAGACATAAACTTAAAGGGCTTTTTCCTGGCATATTCCATTCTAATATACAACCTAGAACACCACTTCCATTAAGGCTCTGTTTCCCTCGTAACCAAATTTGGTAAAGGAGAAATGATGCCACCTTGTGGCCGTTACCTGCAAGAGCAGCTTTAAACTCACAGCTAATGGTCACTTAACATTCACAAAGACTCAGGGCTGTAAAGGACACCTGCCCTAAAATATTGTGCTGAAGTAGGGAGTGGACAATAAAATTCAAAACAGGCAAATGTTTCAAGAAGAGATTATGAAGAGTTAAGTTTTACTCACACTGTTTTTTTAAAAAAAAGGAACATGGATAAAAGCTCAACCTCAGGGAGTGTTAGACGCATGCAATCTAATCTACAAAAAGTTTCAACTTACACCAGTCGACTGACCATCAGCAAAAAGTCTACAAAAAATAAATGCTGAAGGGGTTTTACAGAACTGTGTACCCTCAACCTGCTGGTGAGACGTAAAAGGATAACAGCCAATAATGAGAACAGAAAGGAGCTGTGTTTAAAAGTAAAAATGGAGGTACCATTCAATCCAGCAGGCACACCATTGGACCTCTCACCTGAGAAGACAAGAATCGAGAAGACACAGGCCGCAAAAGCTGCAGTGCAGCCTTATTCACAATAGCCAAGACCGTGAAGCAATCAAAATATCCAACAAGAGGTGAATGGATAAAGAAGAAGTGGTCCAGGTACACAATGGAATATTGGCCATGGAAAACAATGAACCATTGCTCTCTGAGGCACCACAAATGAGTCTTTAGATAATCATGAATCATGAGGTAAGTCGGAAAGCAAAAGACCTATATTCTATGATATCACTTATAGGCGTTATCTAATAACTGACACAAATGAACATATTTCCACAGAGATACACACTCACAGACTTAGAAAACAAACTATGCTCATCTAAAAGGAAAGGTGGGGGGAATGGATAAATTAAGATTAGTGTTACTATATGTATACAAACACATATTATATACATATCTCAAAACTACCGACCATATAGCAAGGGAGGTCTGCAGAACCCTGTGTAACATTTTACATGGGAAGAGGATCTGTACTTGAATAGACATATATAATCTACAAATGAACCAGATTGTGTACACCTAGGACAAACAATATTCTAAGCTTTACCACAATTAATAAATTTTTAAAACCAAGAAGAAATAATGAGACATAAACTTATGGGGGTTTCTCCATGCACATTCCAATGTAATTTACAACCTAGGAACACGACTTCCAGAAAGGCTCTGCTGCCCTAGAAACCAGATTTGGGAATGGAGAAATGCTGCCTGCTTGAGGCCACTTCCCACAACAGCAGCTTTAAACCCATTTCTAAAGGTCAATAAATATTCACCAAACTTGCAGCTCGGGAAATGACACCTGCTCTCTAAAAAAACTCTGGGGTGGAAAATCGACCAAAAAATTCAAAAGAGGGCAACCTTCTAAGAAGACAGTTTCCAGAGTTATAATGTACTCCCATTTGTTTCCTTTTTGTAACAGAAAAGAAAACGGCGGAGAAAAATAATGAGTTTTACGAATTTTCAAATACATGCAAACCCAAATTACAAAAACCTATCAGCTCACAGCAGCCAGTAGGGCCATTAGCATAAATGCTGCAAACAATAAATGCTGAAGCGATTGTGGAGAAATGCGTACCCTCGATTCTAAGGGGGACGTGGTAAGAGCCACTAATGAAAACACAAAGGAGGTGCTTTGAAAGGGGAAACACGGTGCTACCAGTCAATGAATCACACCCACTGCTGGGCCTATCACCTGAGAAAATGAGAATCAAAAAGTCACAGGCTGGCAATCCTGCACTCCAACAATATTTACCATAGCCAAGACTTGGAAGAAATGAAAATGTCCATCAACCGAGGAATGCACAAAGTAGAAGTGGTCCACGTACACAGTGGAAAATTACTCCAATAAAAAATAAAAATTACATTTAAAAATCCAACAAAAGTAAGGAGACATCAGCTTGTGTGGGTTTCTCCAGGCACACTCCACTCTAATTTTTAACCGAGAAACACCACAGGCCGCAAGGGCTTTTCCCTAGTTACCAGGGTGGGGAACATAGAAAGGCTGCTGCCCTCTGGCAGTTACCTGCAAAAGCAGCTTTAAAGCCCGTGCTAATGGTCATTTCATAGGAACAAGTACTGCAGAACTGTAAATGAAACTTGCCCTCAAAATGTCTTGAGGGAGGTAATGGCCAAAATATTTCAAATGGTGACACATACTTTAAGAAAACACTTTGAAGAAATAAGCTCTAATCATAGCTGGAAAAATAAAAAGGACATGTCTAAAAGCTCAATTTCAACGCATTATGAGACACATGCAAATTCAACCACAAAGAGGTATCAGCTCACACCACTCAGAAGAACCATCAGCAAAAACTACAAAGAATAAATGCTGAAGGTGCTGGGAAGAAATGCATACCCTCAACTTTATGTGGGACGTAACCTGGAAAGAGCCACTAAAGAGAACAGAATAGAGGTGCCTTTAAAAGGTAAATATTGAGCTACCATAGGATCCAGCAGACCTATTCCTGGACCTATAAACTAAGAAGACAGAATTGGAAGGACACAGGTATGCAAATCTGCATTGCATAGTATTACAATAGCCAAGATACGGAAGTAACCAAAAAGTCCACCGACAGATGGGCGGACAAAGAAGAACTGCTACCTGTACAGATGGAATATGAGCTAGTGAAAAAATGAAACAATGCCATTTGCAGCACCATAGATGAGTCTAGACGTAATCACGCCACCTGTAGTAAGTGAGAAAGCAAAAGACACATATCCTATCATATCACTTTTAGGAGTTACTTAAAAATCGATACCAATGAAGATATTTCCACAAAGAGAGGCAATCGCAGATTCATTTAAAAACTTATGGTTCACCAAATAGAAAGGGATGAGGATTGGATACATTACCATATTGGGGTTAACAGAGATATACAAACCATGTGAAATATATAACCACCAAAGACGTACGGAAGACCAGGAGAAGACTACTCAACATTCCGTCATAACCTACATGAGAAAAGGATGCGAGGAAGAATAGATACCTGTATATGTGTGAAAGAGCCACATCTTGCACACCTAGAGCAAACAAACCATCGTAATCAAATTTGCTGGGATAAAAAATAAAACGTAAATTACAAATATGAACAAGAAGTAATGAGACATAAACTTAAAGGGCTTTTTCCTGGCATATTCCATTCTAATATACAACCTAGAACACCACTTCCATTAAGGCTCTGTTTCCCTCGTAACCAAATTTGGTAAAGGAGAAATGATGCCACCTTGTGGCCGTTACCTGCAAGAGCAGCTTTAAACTCACAGCTAATGGTCACTTAACATTCACAAAGACTCAGGGCTGTAAAGGACACCTGCCCTAAAATATTGTGCTGAAGTAGGGAGTGGACAATAAAATTCAAAACAGGCAAATGTTTCAAGAAGAGATTATGAAGAGTTAAGTTTTACTCACACTGTTTTTTTAAAAAAAAGGAACATGGATAAAAGCTCAACCTCAGGGAGTGTTAGACGCATGCAATCTAATCTACAAAAAGTTTCAACTTACACCAGTCGACTGACCATCAGCAAAAAGTCTACAAAAAATAAATGCTGAAGGGGTTTTACAGAACTGTGTACCCTCAACCTGCTGGTGAGACGTAAAAGGATAACAGCCAATAATGAGAACAGAAAGGAGCTGTGTTTAAAAGTAAAAATGGAGGTACCATTCAATCCAGCAGGCACACCATTGGACCTCTCACCTGAGAAGACAAGAATCGAGAAGACACAGGCCGCAAAAGCTGCAGTGCAGCCTTATTCACAATAGCCAAGACCGTGAAGCAATCAAAATATCCAACAAGAGGTGAATGGATAAAGAAGAAGTGGTCCAGGTACACAATGGAATATTGGCCATGGAAAACAATGAACCATTGCTCTCTGAGGCACCACAAATGAGTCTTTAGATAATCATGAATCATGAGGTAAGTCGGAAAGCAAAAGACCTATATTCTATGATATCACTTGTAGGCGTTATCTAATAACTGACACAAATGAACATATTTCCACAGAGATACACACTCACAGACTTAGAAAACAAACTATGCTCATCTAAAAGGAAAGGTGGGGGGAATGGATAAATTAAGATTAGTGTTACTATATGTATACAAACACATATTATATACATATCTCAAAACTACCGACCATATAGCAAGGGAGGTCTGCAGAACCCTGTGTAACATTTTACATGGGAAGAGGATCTGTACTTGAATAGACACATATAATCTACAAATGAACCAGATTGTGTACACCTAGGACAAACAATATTCTAAGCTTTACTCAAATTTAAAAAAAAAAATTATACCAAGAAGAAATAATGAGACATAAACTTAGGGGCGTTTCTCCATGCACATTCCAACGTAATTTACAACCTAGGAACACGACTTCCAGAAAGGCTCTGCTGCCCTAGTACCCAGATTTGGGAATGGAGAAATGCTGCCTGCTTGAGGCCACTTCCCACAAATCAGCTTTAAACCCATTGCTAAAGGTCACTAAATATTCACCAAACTTGCAGTTCGGTAAATGACACCTGCTCTCTGAAAAAATTCTGGGGTGGAAAATTGACCAAAAAATTCAAAAGAGGGCAACCTTCCAAGAAGACCATATCAAGAGTTATATTGTACTCCCAACTGTTTCCTTTTTTTAACAGAAAAGAAAACGGCGGAGAAAAATGATGAGTTTTAGGAATTTTCAGAGACATGCAAACCCAAATTACAAAAACCTATCAGCTCACAGCAGCCAGAAGGGCCATTAGCATAAATGCTGCAAACAATAAATGCTGAAACGATTGTGGAGAAATGTGTACCCTCGATTCTAAAGGGGACGTGGTAAGTGCCACTAATGAAAACACAAAGAAGGTGCTTTGAAAAGGGAAACACGGTGCTACCAGTCAGTCAATCACAACCACTGCTTGGCCTATCACCTGAGAAAATGAGAATCAAAAAGTCACAGGCTGGCAATCCTGCACTAAAACAATATTTACCATAGCCAACACTTGGAAGCAATGAAAATGTCCATCAACCGAGTAATGCACAAAGTAGAAGTGGTCCACGTACACAGTGGAAAATTACTCCAATAAAAAATAAAACTTACATTTAAAAATCCAACGAAAGTAAGGAGACATCAGCTTGTGTGGGTTTGTCCAGGCACACTCCACGCTAATTTATAACCGAGAAACACCACAGGGTGCAAGGGCTTTTCCCGAGTTACCAGGGTGGGGAACATAGAAAGGCTGCTGCCCTCTGGCAGTTACCTGCAAAAACAGCTTTAAGCCTGTGCTAATGGTCATTTCATAGGAACAAGTACTGCAGAACTGCAAATGAAACCTGCCCTCAAAATGTCTTGAGGGAGGTAATGGCCAATACATTTCAAAATGTGACACATACTTTAAGAGAACACTTTGAAGAACTAAGGGGTAATCACAGCTTGAAAAATAAAAAAGGACATGCCTTCAAGCTCATTTTCAATGGATTATGAGGCACGTGCGAATTCAACCACAAAGAGGTATCAGATCACACTTGTCAGAATAACCACCAGCAAGAAAACTACAAACAATAAATGCTGAAGGTGTTGTAGAGAAATGCATACCCTCAACTTCAAGGGGGACGTAACTTGGAAAGGGCCACGAACTAGAACAGAATGGAGGTGCCTTAAAAAGGTAAACATTGAGCTACCATATGATCCAGCAGGCCCACTCCTCGACCTATAATCTAAGAGGAGAGAATTGGAAAGACAGAGGCAGGAAATCTGCATTGCACAGTATTACAATAGCCAAGATATGGAAGTAACCAAAAAGGCCACCAACAGAAGGATGGACAAAGAAGAACTCCTCCATGTACAGATGGAATATTCGCTACTGAAAAAAATGAAACAATGCCATTTGCAGCACCATAGATGAGTCTAGACGTAATCATGCCACCTGTAGTAAGTGAGAAAGCAAAAGACACATATCCTATCATACCACTTTTAGGAGTTACTTAAAAATTGATACCAATGAAGATATTTCAACAGAGAGAGGCAATCGCAGATTCATTTGAAAACTTATGGTTCACCAAATAGAAAGGGATGAGGATTGGATACATTACCATATTGGGGTTAACAGAGATATACATACCATGTGAAATATATAATCACCAAAGGCGTACGGAAGACCAGGAGAAGAATACTCAACATTCTGTCATAACCTAAATGGGAAAAGGATGCGAGGAAGAATAGATACACATATATGTGTGAAAGAACCACATCTTGCACACCAAGAAGAAACAAACCATTGTAATCAAATTTGCTGGGATAAAAAATAAAAAGTAAATTACAAATATGAACAAGAAGTAATGAGACATAAACTTAAAGGGCTTTTTCCTGGCACATTCCATTTTAATTTACAACCTAGAACACCACTTCCATTAAGGCTCTGTTTCCCTAGTAACCAAATTTGGTAAAGGAGAAATGCTGCCACCTTGTGGCCGTTTCCTGCAAGAGCAGCTTTAAAGTCACAGCTAATGGTCACTTAACATTCACAAGGACTCAGGGCTGTAAGGACACCTGCCCTAAAAAATTGTGCTGAAGTAGGGAATGGACAAAAAATTTCAAAACAGGCAAATGTTTCAAGAAGAGAATATGAAGAGTTACGTTTTACTGACGCTCTTTTAAAAAAAAGGAAAATGGATAAAAGCTCAACCTCAGGGAGTGTTAGACCCATGCAATCTAATCTACAAAAAGTTTTCAACTTACACCAATCGACTGACCATCAGCAAAAAGTCTACGAACAATAAATGCTGAAGGGGTTTTAGAGAACTGTGAACCCTCTACCTGCTGTTGAGACGTAAAAGGGTAACAGCCAATAATGAGAATAGAAAGGAGCTGTGTTTAAAAGTAAAAATGGAGGTACCATTCAATCCAGCAGGCACACCATTGGACCTCTCACCTGAGAAGGCAAGAATCGAGAAGACACAGGCCGCAAAAGCTGCAGTGCAGCCTTATTCACAATAGCCAAGACCGTGAAGCAATCAAAATATCCAACAAGAGGTGAATGGATAAAGAAGAAGTGGTCCATGTACACAATGGAATATTAGCCATGGAAAACAATGAACCATTGCTCTCTGAGGCACCACAAATGACTCTGGAGATAATCATGAAACATGAGGTAAGTCGGAAAGCAAAAGACCTATATTCTATGATATCACTTATAGGCGTTATCTAATAACTGACACAAATGAACATATTTCCACAGAGAAAGACACTCACAGACTTAGAAAACAAACTATGCTCATCTAAAAGGAAAGGTGGGGGGAATGGATAAATTAAGATTAGTGTTACTATATGTATACAAACACATATTATATACATATCTCAAAACGACCGACCATATAGCAAGGGAGGTCTGCGGAACATTCTGTAACATTTTACATGGGAAGAGGATCTGTACTTGAATAGACATATATAATCTACAAATGAACCAGATTGTGTACACCTAGGACAAACAATATTCTAAGCTTTACCACAATTAATAAATTTTTAAAACCAAGAAGAAATAATGAGACATAAACTTATGGGGGTTTCTCCATGCACATTCCAATGTAATTTACAACCTAGGAACACGACTTCCAGAAAGGCTCTGCTGCCCTAGAAACCAGATTTGGGAATGGAGAAATGCTGCCTGCTTGAGGCCACTTCCCACAACAGCAGCTTTAAACCCATTTCTAAAGGTCAATAAATATTCACCAAACTTGCAGTTCGGGAAATGACACCTGCTCTCTAAAAAAACTCTGGGGTGGAAAATCGACCAAAAAATTCAAAAGAGGGCAACCTTCTAAGAAGACAGTTTCCAGAGTTATAATGTACTCCCATTTGTTTCCTTTTTGTAACAGAAAAGAAAACGGCGGAGAAAAATAATGAGTTTTACGAATTTTCAAATACATGCAAACCCAAATTACAAAAACCTATCAGCTCACAGCAGCCAGTAGGGCCATTAGCATAAATGCTGCAAACAATAAATGCTGAAGCGATTGTGGAGAAATGCGTACCCTCGATTCTAAGGGGGACGTGGTAAGAGCCACTAATGAAAACACAAAGGAGGTGCTTTGAAAGGGGAAACACGGTGCTACCAGTCAATGAATCACACCCACTGCTGGGCCTATCACCTGAGAAAATGAGAATCAAAAAGTCACAGGCTGGCAATCCTGCACTCCAACAATATTTACCATAGCCAAGACTTGGAAGAAATGAAAATGTCCATCAACCGAGGAATGCACAAAGTAGAAGTGGTCCACGTACACAGTGGAAAATTACTCCAATAAAAAATAAAAATTACATTTAAAAATCCAACAAAAGTAAGGAGACATCAGCTTGTGTGGGTTTCTCCAGGCACACTCCACTCTAATTTTTAACCGAGAAACACCACAGGCCGCAAGGGCTTTTCCCTAGTTACCAGGGTGGGGAACATAGAAAGGCTGCTGCCCTCTGGCAGTTACCTGCAAAAGCAGCTTTAAAGCCCGTGCTAATGGTCATTTCATAGGAACAAGTACTGCAGAACTGTAAATGAAACTTGCCCTCAAAATGTCTTGAGGGAGGTAATGGCCAAAATATTTCAAATGGTGACACATACTTTAAGAAAACACTTTGAAGAAATAAGCTCTAATCATAGCTGGAAAAATAAAAAGGACATGTCTAAAAGCTCAATTTCAACGCATTATGAGACACATGCAAATTCAACCACAAAGAGGTATCAGCTCACACCACTCAGAAGAACCATCAGCGAAAACTACAAAGAATAAATGCTGAAGGTGCTGGGAAGAAATGCATACCCTCAACTTTATGTGGGACGTAACCTGGAAAGAGCCACTAAAGAGAACAGAATAGAGGTGCCTTTAAAAGGTAAATATTGAGCTACCATAGGATCCAGCAGACCTATTCCTGGACCTATAAACTAAGAAGACAGAATTGGAAGGACACAGGTATGCAAATCTGCATTGCATAGTATTACAATAGCCAAGATACGGAAGTAACCAAAAAGTCCACCGACAGATGGGCGGACAAAGAAGAACTGCTACCTGTACAGATGGAATATGAGCTAGTGAAAAAATGAAACAATGCCATTTGCAGCACCATAGATGAGTCTAGACGTAATCACGCCACCTGTAGTAAGTGAGAAAGCAAAAGACACATATCCTATCATATCACTTTTAGGAGTTACTTAAAAATCGATACCAATGAAGATATTTCCACAAAGAGAGGCAATCGCAGATTCATTTAAAAACTTATGGTTCACCAAATAGAAAGGGATGAGGATTGGATACATTACCATATTGGGGTTAACAGAGATATACAAACCATGTGAAATATATAACCACCAAAGACGTACGGAAGACCAGGAGAAGACTACTCAACATTCCGTCATAACCTACATGAGAAAAGGATGCGAGGAAGAATAGATACCTGTATATGTGTGAAAGAGCCACATCTTGCACACCTAGAGCAAACAAACCATCGTAATCAAATTTGCTGGGATAAAAAATAAAACGTAAATTACAAATATGAACAAGAAGTAATGAGACATAAACTTAAAGGGCTTTTTCCTGGCATATTCCATTCTAATATACAACCTAGAACACCACTTCCATTAAGGCTCTGTTTCCCTCGTAACCAAATTTGGTAAAGGAGAAATGATGCCACCTTGTGGCCGTTACCTGCAAGAGCAGCTTTAAACTCACAGCTAATGGTCACTTAACATTCACAAAGACTCAGGGCTGTAAAGGACACCTGCCCTAAAATATTGTGCTGAAGTAGGGAGTGGACAATAAAATTCAAAACAGGCAAATGTTTCAAGAAGAGATTATGAAGAGTTAAGTTTTACTCACACTGTTTTTTTAAAAAAAAGGAACATGGATAAAAGCTCAACCTCAGGGAGTGTTAGACGCATGCAATCTAATCTACAAAAAGTTTCAACTTACACCAGTCGACTGACCATCAGCAAAAAGTCTACAAAAAATAAATGCTGAAGGGGTTTTACAGAACTGTGTACCCTCAACCTGCTGGTGAGACGTAAAAGGATAACAGCCAATAATGAGAACAGAAAGGAGCTGTGTTTAAAAGTAAAAATGGAGGTACCATTCAATCCAGCAGGCACACCATTGGACCTCTCACCTGAGAAGACAAGAATCGAGAAGACACAGGCCGCAAAAGCTGCAGTGCAGCCTTATTCACAATAGCCAAGACCGTGAAGCTATCAAAATATCCAACAAGAGGTGAATGGATAAAGAAGAAGTGGTCCAGGTACACAATGGAATATTGGCCATGGAAAACAATGAACCATTGCTCTCTGAGGCACCACAAATGAGTCTTTAGATAATCATGAATCATGAGGTAAGTCGGAAAGCAAAAGACCTATATTCTATGATATCACTTGTAGGCGTTATCTAATAACTGACACAAATGAACATATTTCCACAGAGATACACACTCACAGACTTAGAAAACAAACTATGCTCATCTAAAAGGAAAGGTGGGGGGAATGGATAAATTAAGATTAGTGTTACTATATGTATACAAACACATATTATATACATATCTCAAAACTACCGACCATATAGCAAGGGAGGTCTGCAGAACCCTGTGTAACATTTTACATGGGAAGAGGATCTGTACTTGAATAGACACATATAATCTACAAATGAACCAGATTGTGTACACCTAGGACAAACAATATTCTAAGCTTTACTCAAATTTAAAAAAAAAAATTATACCAAGAAGAAATAATGAGACATAAACTTAGGGGCGTTTCTCCATGCACATTCCAACGTAATTTACAACCTAGGAACACGACTTCCAGAAAGGCTCTGCTGCCCTAGTACCCAGATTTGGGAATGGAGAAATGCTGCCTGCTTGAGGCCACTTCCCACAAATCAGCTTTAAACCCATTGCTAAAGGTCACTAAATATTCACCAAACTTGCAGTTCGGTAAATGACACCTGCTCTCTGAAAAAATTCTGGGGTGGAAAATTGACCAAAAAATTCAAAAGAGGGCAACCTTCCAAGAAGACCATATCAAGAGTTATATTGTACTCCCAACTGTTTCCTTTTTTTAACAGAAAAGAAAACGGCGGAGAAAAATGATGAGTTTTAGGAATTTTCAGAGACATGCAAACCCAAATTACAAAAACCTATCAGCTCACAGCAGCCAGAAGGGCCATTAGCATAAATGCTGCAAACAATAAATGCTGAAACGATTGTGGAGAAATGTGTACCCTCGATTCTAAAGGGGACGTGGTAAGTGCCACTAATGAAAACACAAAGAAGGTGCTTTGAAAAGGGAAACACGGTGCTACCAGTCAGTCAATCACAACCACTGCTTGGCCTATCACCTGAGAAAATGAGAATCAAAAAGTCACAGGCTGGCAATCCTGCACTAAAACAATATTTACCATAGCCAACACTTGGAAGCAATGAAAATGTCCATCAACCGAGTAATGCACAAAGTAGAAGTGGTCCACGTACACAGTGGAAAATTACTCCAATAAAAAATAAAACTTACATTTAAAAATCCAACGAAAGTAAGGAGACATCAGCTTGTGTGGGTTTGTCCAGGCACACTCCACGCTAATTTATAACCGAGAAACACCACAGGGTGCAAGGGCTTTTCCCGAGTTACCAGGGTGGGGAACATAGAAAGGCTGCTGCCCTCTGGCAGTTACCTGCAAAAACAGCTTTAAGCCTGTGCTAATGGTCATTTCATAGGAACAAGTACTGCAGAACTGCAAATGAAACCTGCCCTCAAAATGTCTTGAGGGAGGTAATGGCCAATACATTTCAAAATGTGACACATACTTTAAGAGAACACTTTGAAGAACTAAGGGGTAATCACAGCTTGAAAAATAAAAAAGGACATGCCTTCAAGCTCATTTTCAATGGATTATGAGGCACGTGCGAATTCAACCACAAAGAGGTATCAGATCACACTTGTCAGAATAACCACCAGCAAGAAAACTACAAACAATAAATGCTGAAGGTGTTGTAGAGAAATGCATACCCTCAACTTCAAGGGGGACGTAACTTGGAAAGGGCCACGAACTAGAACAGAATGGAGGTGCCTTAAAAAGGTAAACATTGAGCTACCATATGATCCAGCAGGCCCACTCCTCGACCTATAATCTAAGAGGAGAGAATTGGAAAGACAGAGGCAGGAAATCTGCATTGCACAGTATTACAATAGCCAAGATATGGAAGTAACCAAAAAGGCCACCAACAGAAGGATGGACAAAGAAGAACTCCTCCATGTACAGATGGAATATTCGCTACTGAAAAAAATGAAACAATGCCATTTGCAGCACCATAGATGAGTCTAGACGTAATCATGCCACCTGTAGTAAGTGAGAAAGCAAAAGACACATATCCTATCATACCACTTTTAGGAGTTACTTAAAAATTGATACCAATGAAGATATTTCAACAGAGAGAGGCAATCGCAGATTCATTTGAAAACTTATGGTTCACCAAATAGAAAGGGATGAGGATTGGATACATTACCATATTGGGGTTAACAGAGATATACATACCATGTGAAATATATAATCACCAAAGGCGTACGGAAGACCAGGAGAAGAATACTCAACATTCTGTCATAACCTAAATGGGAAAAGGATGCGAGGAAGAATAGATACACATATATGTGTGAAAGAACCACATCTTGCACACCAAGAAGAAACAAACCATTGTAATCAAATTTGCTGGGATAAAAAATAAAAAGTAAATTACAAATATGAACAAGAAGTAATGAGACATAAACTTAAAGGGCTTTTTCCTGGCACATTCCATTTTAATTTACAACCTAGAACACCACTTCCATTAAGGCTCTGTTTCCCTAGTAACCAAATTTGGTAAAGGAGAAATGCTGCCACCTTGTGGCCGTTTCCTGCAAGAGCAGCTTTAAAGTCACAGCTAATGGTCACTTAACATTCACAAGGACTCAGGGCTGTAAGGACACCTGCCCTAAAAAATTGTGCTGAAGTAGGGAATGGACAAAAAATTTCAAAACAGGCAAATGTTTCAAGAAGAGAATATGAAGAGTTACGTTTTACTGACGCTCTTTTAAAAAAAAGGAAAATGGATAAAAGCTCAACCTCAGGGAGTGTTAGACCCATGCAATCTAATCTACAAAAAGTTTTCAACTTACACCAATCGACTGACCATCAGCAAAAAGTCTACGAACAATAAATGCTGAAGGGGTTTTAGAGAACTGTGAACCCTCTACCTGCTGTTGAGACGTAAAAGGGTAACAGCCAATAATGAGAATAGAAAGGAGCTGTGTTTAAAAGTAAAAATGGAGGTACCATTCAATCCAGCAGGCACACCATTGGACCTCTCACCTGAGAAGGCAAGAATCGAGAAGACACAGGCCGCAAAAGCTGCAGTGCAGCCTTATTCACAATAGCCAAGACCGTGAAGCAATCAAAATATCCAACAAGAGGTGAATGGATAAAGAAGAAGTGGTCCATGTACACAATGGAATATTAGCCATGGAAAACAATGAACCATTGCTCTCTGAGGCACCACAAATGACTCTGGAGATAATCATGAAACATGAGGTAAGTCGGAAAGCAAAAGACCTATATTCTATGATATCACTTATAGGCGTTATCTAATAACTGACACAAATGAACATATTTCCACAGAGAAAGACACTCACAGACTTAGAAAACAAACTATGCTCATCTAAAAGGAAAGGTGGGGGGAATGGATAAATTAAGATTAGTGTTACTATATGTATACAAACACATATTATATACATATCTCAAAACGACCGACCATATAGCAAGGGAGGTCTGCGGAACATTCTGTAACATTTTACATGGGAAGAGGATCTGTACTTGAATAGACATATATAATCTACAAATGAACCAGATTGTGTACACCTAGGACAAACAATATTCTAAGCTTTACCACAATTAATAAATTTTTAAAACCAAGAAGAAATAATGAGACATAAACTTATGGGGGTTTCTCCATGCACATTCCAATGTAATTTACAACCTAGGAACACGACTTCCAGAAAGGCTCTGCTGCCCTAGAAACCAGATTTGGGAATGGAGAAATGCTGCCTGCTTGAGGCCACTTCCCACAACAGCAGCTTTAAACCCATTTCTAAAGGTCAATAAATATTCACCAAACTTGCAGTTCGGGAAATGACACCTGCTCTCTAAAAAAACTCTGGGGTGGAAAATCGACCAAAAAATTCAAAAGAGGGCAACCTTCTAAGAAGACAGTTTCCAGAGTTATAATGTACTCCCATTTGTTTCCTTTTTGTAACAGAAAAGAAAACGGCGGAGAAAAATAATGAGTTTTACGAATTTTCAAATACATGCAAACCCAAATTACAAAAACCTATCAGCTCACAGCAGCCAGTAGGGCCATTAGCATAAATGCTGCAAACAATAAATGCTGAAGCGATTGTGGAGAAATGCGTACCCTCGATTCTAAGGGGGACGTGGTAAGAGCCACTAATGAAAACACAAAGGAGGTGCTTTGAAAGGGGAAACACGGTGCTACCAGTCAATGAATCACACCCACTGCTGGGCCTATCACCTGAGAAAATGAGAATCAAAAAGTCACAGGCTGGCAATCCTGCACTCCAACAATATTTACCATAGCCAAGACTTGGAAGAAATGAAAATGTCCATCAACCGAGGAATGCACAAAGTAGAAGTGGTCCACGTACACAGTGGAAAATTACTCCAATAAAAAATAAAAATTACATTTAAAAATCCAACAAAAGTAAGGAGACATCAGCTTGTGTGGGTTTCTCCAGGCACACTCCACTCTAATTTTTAACCGAGAAACACCACAGGCCGCAAGGGCTTTTCCCTAGTTACCAGGGTGGGGAACATAGAAAGGCTGCTGCCCTCTGGCAGTTACCTGCAAAAGCAGCTTTAAAGCCCGTGCTAATGGTCATTTCATAGGAACAAGTACTGCAGAACTGTAAATGAAACTTGCCCTCAAAATGTCTTGAGGGAGGTAATGGCCAAAATATTTCAAATGGTGACACATACTTTAAGAAAACACTTTGAAGAAATAAGCTCTAATCATAGCTGGAAAAATAAAAAGGACATGTCTAAAAGCTCAATTTCAACGCATTATGAGACACATGCAAATTCAACCACAAAGAGGTATCAGCTCACACCACTCAGAAGAACCATCAGCAAAAACTACAAAGAATAAATGCTGAAGGTGCTGGGAAGAAATGCATACCCTCAACTTTATGTGGGACGTAACCTGGAAAGAGCCACTAAAGAGAACAGAATAGAGGTGCCTTTAAAAGGTAAATATTGAGCTACCATAGGATCCAGCAGACCTATTCCTGGACCTATAAACTAAGAAGACAGAATTGGAAGGACACAGGTATGCAAATCTGCATTGCATAGTATTACAATAGCCAAGATACGGAAGTAACCAAAAAGTCCACCGACAGATGGGCGGACAAAGAAGAACTGCTACCTGTACAGATGGAATATGAGCTAGTGAAAAAATGAAACAATGCCATTTGCAGCACCATAGATGAGTCTAGACGTAATCACGCCACCTGTAGTAAGTGAGAAAGCAAAAGACACATATCCTATCATATCACTTTTAGGAGTTACTTAAAAATTGATACCAATGAAGATATTTCCACAAAGAGAGGCAATCGCAGATTCATTTAAAAACTTATGGTTCACCAAATAGAAAGGGATGAGGATTGGATACATTACCATATTGGGGTTAACAGAGATATACAAACCATGTGAAATATATAACCACCAAAGACGTACGGAAGACCAGGAGAAGACTACTCAACATTCCGTCATAACCTACATGAGAAAAGGATGCGAGGAAGAATAGATACCTGTATATGTGTGAAAGAGCCACATCTTGCACACCTAGAGCAAACAAACCATCGTAATCAAATTTGCTGGGATAAAAAATAAAACGTAAATTACAAATATGAACAAGAAGTAATGAGACATAAACTTAAAGGGCTTTTTCCTGGCATATTCCATTCTAATATACAACCTAGAACACCACTTCCATTAAGGCTCTGTTTCCCTCGTAACCAAATTTGGTAAAGGAGAAATGATGCCACCTTGTGGCCGTTACCTGCAAGAGCAGCTTTAAACTCACAGCTAATGGTCACTTAACATTCACAAAGACTCAGGGCTGTAAAGGACACCTGCCCTAAAATATTGTGCTGAAGTAGGGAGTGGACAATAAAATTCAAAACAGGCAAATGTTTCAAGAAGAGATTATGAAGAGTTAAGTTTTACTCACAGTGTTTTTTTAAAAAAAAGGAACATGGATAAAAGCTCAACCTCAGGGAGTGTTAGACGCATGCAATCTAATCTACAAAAAGTTTCAACTTACACCAGTCGACTGACCATCAGCAAAAAGTCTACAAAAAATAAATGCTGAAGGGGTTTTACAGAACTGTGTACCCTCAACCTGCTGGTGAGACGTAAAAGGATAACAGCCAATAATGAGAACAGAAAGGAGCTGTGTTTAAAAGTAAAAATGGAGGTACCATTCAATCCAGCAGGCACACCATTGGACCTCTCACCTGAGAAGACAAGAATCGAGAAGACACAGGCCGCAAAAGCTGCAGTGCAGCCTTATTCACAATAGCCAAGACCGTGAAGCAATCAAAATATCCAACAAGAGGTGAATGGATAAAGAAGAAGTGGTCCAGGTACACAATGGAATATTGGCCATGGAAAACAATGAACCATTGCTCTCTGAGGCACCACAAATGAGTCTTTAGATAATCATGAATCATGAGGTAAGTCGGAAAGCAAAAGACCTATATTCTATGATATCACTTATAGGCGTTATCTAATAACTGACACAAATGAACATATTTCCACAGAGATACACACTCACAGACTTAGAAAACAAACTATGCTCATCTAAAAGGAAAGGTGGGGGGAATGGATAAATTAAGATTAGTGTTACTATATGTATACAAACACATATTATATACATATCTCAAAACTACCGACCATATAGCAAGGGAGGTCTGCAGAACCCTGTGTAACATTTTACATGGGAAGAGGATCTGTACTTGAATAGACACATATAATCTACAAATGAACCAGATTGTGTACACCTAGGACAAACAATATTCTAAGCTTTACTCAAATTAAAAAAAAAAAATTATACCAAGAAGAAATAATGAGACATAAACTTAGGGGCGTTTCTCCATGCACATTCCAACGTAATTTACAACCTAGGAACACGACTTCCAGAAAGGCTCTGCTGCCCTAGTACCCAGATTTGGGAATGGAGAAATGCTGCCTGCTTGAGGCCACTTCCCACAAATCAGCTTTAAACCCATTGCTAAAGGTCACTAAATATTCACCAAACTTGCAGTTCGGTAAATGACACCTGCTCTCTGAAAAAATTCTGGGGTGGAAAATTGACCAAAAAATTCAAAAGAGGGCAACCTTCCAAGAAGACCATATCAAGAGTTATATTGTACTCCCAACTGTTTCCTTTTTTTAACAGAAAAGAAAACGGCGGAGAAAAATGATGAGTTTTAGGAATTTTCAGAGACATGCAAACCCAAATTACAAAAACCTATCAGCTCACAGCAGCCAGAAGGGCCATTAGCATAAATGCTGCAAACAATAAATGCTGAAACGATTGTGGAGAAATGTGTACCCTCGATTCTAAAGGGGACGTGGTAAGTGCCACTAATGAAAACACAAAGAAGGTGCTTTGAAAAGGGAAACACGGTGCTACCAGTCAGTCAATCACAACCACTGCTTGGCCTATCACCTGAGAAAATGAGAATCAAAAAGTCACAGGCTGGCAATCCTGCACTAAAACAATATTTACCATAGCCAACACTTGGAAGCAATGAAAATGTCCATCAACCGAGTAATGCACAAAGTAGAAGTGGTCCACGTACACAGTGGAAAATTACTCCAATAAAAAATAAAACTTACATTTAAAAATCCAACGAAAGTAAGGAGACATCAGCTTGTGTGGGTTTGTCCAGGCACACTCCACGCTAATTTATAACCGAGAAACACCACAGGGTGCAAGGGCTTTTCCCGAGTTACCAGGGTGGGGAACATAGAAAGGCTGCTGCCCTCTGGCAGTTACCTGCAAAAACAGCTTTAAGCCTGTGCTAATGGTCATTTCATAGGAACAAGTACTGCAGAACTGCAAATGAAACCTGCCCTCAAAATGTCTTGAGGGAGGTAATGGCCAATACATTTCAAAATGTGACACATACTTTAAGAGAACACTTTGAAGAACTAAGGGGTAATCACAGCTTGAAAAATAAAAAAGGACATGCCTTCAAGCTCATTTTCAATGGATTATGAGGCACGTGCGAATTCAACCACAAAGAGGTATCAGATCACACTTGTCAGAATAACCACCAGCAAGAAAACTACAAACAATAAATGCTGAAGGTGTTGTAGAGAAATGCATACCCTCAACTTCAAGGGGGACGTAACTTGGAAAGGGCCACGAACTAGAACAGAATGGAGGTGCCTTAAAAAGGTAAACATTGAGCTACCATATGATCCAGCAGGCCCACTCCTCGACCTATAATCTAAGAGGAGAGAATTGGAAAGACAGAGGCAGGAAATCTGCATTGCACAGTATTACAATAGCCAAGATATGGAAGTAACCAAAAAGGCCACCAACAGAAGGATGGACAAAGAAGAACTCCTCCATGTACAGATGGAATATTCGCTACTGAAAAAAATGAAACAATGCCATTTGCAGCACCATAGATGAGTCTAGACGTAATCATGCCACCTGTAGTAAGTGAGAAAGCAAAAGACACATATCCTATCATACCACTTTTAGGAGTTACTTAAAAATTGATACCAATGAAGATATTTCAACAGAGAGAGGCAATCGCAGATTCATTTGAAAACTTATGGTTCACCAAATAGAAAGGGATGAGGATTGGATACATTACCATATTGGGGTTAACAGAGATATACATACCATGTGAAATATATAATCACCAAAGGCGTACGGAAGACCAGGAGAAGAATACTCAACATTCTGTCATAACCTAAATGGGAAAAGGATGCGAGGAAGAATAGATACACATATATGTGTGAAAGAACCACATCTTGCACACCAAGAAGAAACAAACCATTGTAATCAAATTTGCTGGGATAAAAAATAAAAAGTAAATTACAAATATGAACAAGAAGTAATGAGACATAAACTTAAAGGGCTTTTTCCTGGCACATTCCATTTTAATTTACAACCTAGAACACCACTTCCATTAAGGCTCTGTTTCCCTAGTAACCAAATTTGGTAAAGGAGAAATGCTGCCACCTTGTGGCCGTTTCCTGCAAGAGCAGCTTTAAAGTCACAGCTAATGGTCACTTAACATTCACAAGGACTCAGGGCTGTAAGGACACCTGCCCTAAAAAATTGTGCTGAAGTAGGGAATGGACAAAAAATTTCAAAACAGGCAAATGTTTCAAGAAGAGAATATGAAGAGTTACGTTTTACTGACGCTCTTTTAAAAAAAAGGAAAATGGATAAAAGCTCAACCTCAGGGAGTGTTAGACCCATGCAATCTAATCTACAAAAAGTTTTCAACTTACACCAATCGACTGACCATCAGCAAAAAGTCTACGAACAATAAATGCTGAAGGGGTTTTAGAGAACTGTGAACCCTCTACCTGCTGTTGAGACGTAAAAGGGTAACAGCCAATAATGAGAATAGAAAGGAGCTGTGTTTAAAAGTAAAAATGGAGGTACCATTCAATCCAGCAGGCACACCATTGGACCTCTCACCTGAGAAGGCAAGAATCGAGAAGACACAGGCCGCAAAAGCTGCAGTGCAGCCTTATTCACAATAGCCAAGACCGTGAAGCAATCAAAATATCCAACAAGAGGTGAATGGATAAAGAAGAAGTGGTCCATGTACACAATGGAATATTAGCCATGGAAAACAATGAACCATTGCTCTCTGAGGCACCACAAATGACTCTGGAGATAATCATGAAACATGAGGTAAGTCGGAAAGCAAAAGACCTATATTCTATGATATCACTTATAGGCGTTATCTAATAACTGACACAAATGAACATATTTCCACAGAGAAAGACACTCACAGACTTAGAAAACAAACTATGCTCATCTAAAAGGAAAGGTGGGGGGAATGGATAAATTAAGATTAGTGTTACTATATGTATACAAACACATATTATATACATATCTCAAAACGACCGACCATATAGCAAGGGAGGTCTGCGGAACATTCTGTAACATTTTACATGGGAAGAGGATCTGTACTTGAATAGACATATATAATCTACAAATGAACCAGATTGTGTACACCTAGGACAAACAATATTCTAAGCTTTACCACAATTAATAAATTTTTAAAACCAAGAAGAAATAATGAGACATAAACTTATGGGGGTTTCTCCATGCACATTCCAATGTAATTTACAACCTAGGAACACGACTTCCAGAAAGGCTCTGCTGCCCTAGAAACCAGATTTGGGAATGGAGAAATGCTGCCTGCTTGAGGCCACTTCCCACAACAGCAGCTTTAAACCCATTTCTAAAGGTCAATAAATATTCACCAAACTTGCAGTTCGGGAGATGACACCTGCTCTCTAAAAAAACTCTGGGGTGGAAAATCGACCAAAAAATTCAAAAGAGGGCAACCTTCTAAGAAGACAGTTTCCAGAGTTATAATGTACTCCCATTTGTTTCCTTTTTGTAACAGAAAAGAAAACGGCGGAGAAAAATAATGAGTTTTACGAATTTTCAAATACATGCAAACCCAAATTACAAAAACCTATCAGCTCACAGCAGCCAGTAGGGCCATTAGCATAAATGCTGCAAACAATAAATGCTGAAGCGATTGTGGAGAAATGCGTACCCTCGATTCTAAGGGGGACGTGGTAAGAGCCACTAATGAAAACATAAAGGAGGTGCTTTGAAAGGGGAAACACGGTGCTACCAGTCAATGAATCACACCCACTGCTGGGCCTATCACCTGAGAAAATGAGAATCAAAAAGTCACAGGCTGGCAATCCTGCACTCCAACAATATTTACCATAGCCAAGACTTGGAAGAAATGAAAATGTCCATCAACCGAGGAATGCACAAAGTAGAAGTGGTCCACGTACACAGTGGAAAATTACTCCAATAAAAAATAAAAATTACATTTAAAAATCCAACAAAAGTAAGGAGACATCAGCTTGTGTGGGTTTCTCCAGGCACACTCCACTCTAATTTTTAACCGAGAAACACCACAGGCCGCAAGGGCTTTTCCCTAGTTACCAGGGTGGGGAACATAGAAAGGCTGCTGCCCTCTGGCAGTTACCTGCAAAAGCAGCTTTAAAGCCCGTGCTAATGGTCATTTCATAGGAACAAGTACTGCAGAACTGTAAATGAAACTTGCCCTCAAAATGTCTTGAGGGAGGTAATGGCCAAAATATTTCAAATGGTGACACATACTTTAAGAAAACACTTTGAAGAAATAAGCTCTAATCATAGCTGGAAAAATAAAAAGGACATGTCTAAAAGCTCAATTTCAACGCATTATGAGACACATGCAAATTCAACCACAAAGAGGTATCAGCTCACACCACTCAGAAGAACCATCAGCAAAAACTACAAAGAATAAATGCTGAAGGTGCTGGGAAGAAATGCATACCCTCAACTTTATGTGGGACGTAACCTGGAAAGAGCCACTAAAGAGAACAGAATAGAGGTGCCTTTAAAAGGTAAATATTGAGCTACCATAGGATCCAGCAGACCTATTCCTGGACCTATAAACTAAGAAGACAGAATTGGAAGGACACAGGTATGCAAATCTGCATTGCATAGTATTACAATAGCCAAGATACGGAAGTAACCAAAAAGTCCACCGACAGATGGGCGGACAAAGAAGAACTGCTACCTGTACAGATGGAATATGAGCTAGTGAAAAAATGAAACAATGCCATTTGCAGCACCATAGATGAGTCTAGACGTAATCACGCCACCTGTAGTAAGTGAGAAAGCAAAAGACACATATCCTATCATATCACTTTTAGGAGTTACTTAAAAATCGATACCAATGAAGATATTTCCACAAAGAGAGGCAATCGCAGATTCATTTAAAAACTTATGGTTCACCAAATAGAAAGGGATGAGGATTGGATACATTACCATATTGGGGTTAACAGAGATATACAAACCATGTGAAATATATAACCACCAAAGACGTACGGAAGACCAGGAGAAGACTACTCAACATTCCGTCATAACCTACATGAGAAAAGGATGCGAGGAAGAATAGATACCTGTATATGTGTGAAAGAGCCACATCTTGCACACCTAGAGCAAACAAACCATCGTAATCAAATTTGCTGGGATAAAAAATAAAACGTAAATTACAAATATGAACAAGAAGTAATGAGACATAAACTTAAAGGGCTTTTTCCTGGCATATTCCATTCTAATATACAACCTAGAACACCACTTCCATTAAGGCTCTGTTTCCCTCGTAACCAAATTTGGTAAAGGAGAAATGATGCCACCTTGTGGCCGTTACCTGCAAGAGCAGCTTTAAACTCACAGCTAATGGTCACTTAACATTCACAAAGACTCAGGGCTGTAAAGGACACCTGCCCTAAAATATTGTGCTGAAGTAGGGAGTGGACAATAAAATTCAAAACAGGCAAATGTTTCAAGAAGAGATTATGAAGAGTTAAGTTTTACTCACACTGTTTTTTTAAAAAAAAGGAACATGGATAAAAGCTCAACCTCAGGGAGTGTTAGACGCATGCAATCTAATCTACAAAAAGTTTCAACTTACACCAGTCGACTGACCATCAGCAAAAAGTCTACAAAAAATAAATGCTGAAGGGGTTTTACAGAACTGTGTACCCTCAACCTGCTGGTGAGACGTAAAAGGATAACAGCCAATAATGAGAACAGAAAGGAGCTGTGTTTAAAAGTAAAAATGGAGGTACCATTCAATCCAGCAGGCACACCATTGGACCTCTCACCTGAGAAGACAAGAATCGAGAAGACACAGGCCGCAAAAGCTGCAGTGCAGCCTTATTCACAATAGCCAAGACCGTGAAGCAATCAAAATATCCAACAAGAGGTGAATGGATAAAGAAGAAGTGGTCCAGGTACACAATGGAATATTGGCCATGGAAAACAATGAACCATTGCTCTCTGAGGCACCACAAATGAGTCTTTAGATAATCATGAATCATGAGGTAAGTCGGAAAGCAAAAGACCTATATTCTATGATATCACTTGTAGGCGTTATCTAATAACTGACACAAATGAACATATTTCCACAGAGAAAGACACTCACAGACTTAGAAAACAAACTATGCTCATCTAAAAGGAAAGGTGGGGGGAATGGATAAATTAAGATTAGTGTTACTATATGTATACAAACACATATTATATACATATCTCAAAACTACCGACCATATAGCAAGGGAGGTCTGCAGAACCCTGTGTAACATTTTACATGGGAAGAGGATCTGTACTTGAATAGACACATATAATCTACAAATGAACCAGATTGTGTACACCTAGGACAAACAATATTCTAAGCTTTACTCAAATTTAAAAAAAAAAATTATACCAAGAAGAAATAATGAGACATAAACTTAGGGGCGTTTCTCCATGCACATTCCAACGTAATTTACAACCTAGGAACACGACTTCCAGAAAGGCTCTGCTGCCCTAGTACCCAGATTTGGGAATGGAGAAATGCTGCCTGCTTGAGGCCACTTCCCACAAATCAGCTTTAAACCCATTGCTAAAGGTCACTAAATATTCACCAAACTTGCAGTTCGGTAAATGACACCTGCTCTCTGAAAAAATTCTGGGGTGGAAAATTGACCAAAAAATTCAAAAGAGGGCAACCTTCCAAGAAGACCATATCAAGAGTTATATTGTACTCCCAACTGTTTCCTTTTTTTAACAGAAAAGAAAACGGCGGAGAAAAATGATGAGTTTTAGGAATTTTCAGAGACATGCAAACCCAAATTACAAAAACCTATCAGCTCACAGCAGCCAGAAGGGCCATTAGCATAAATGCTGCAAACAATAAATGCTGAAACGATTGTGGAGAAATGTGTACCCTCGATTCTAAAGGGGACGTGGTAAGTGCCACTAATGAAAACACAAAGAAGGTGCTTTGAAAAGGGAAACACGGTGCTACCAGTCAGTCAATCACAACCACTGCTTGGCCTATCACCTGAGAAAATGAGAATCAAAAAGTCACAGGCTGGCAATCCTGCACTAAAACAATATTTACCATAGCCAACACTTGGAAGCAATGAAAATGTCCATCAACCGAGTAATGCACAAAGTAGAAGTGGTCCACGTACACAGTGGAAAATTACTCCAATAAAAAATAAAACTTACATTTAAAAATCCAACGAAAGTAAGGAGACATCAGCTTGTGTGGGTTTGTCCAGGCACACTCCACGCTAATTTATAACCGAGAAACACCACAGGGTGCAAGGGCTTTTCCCGAGTTACCAGGGTGGGGAACATAGAAAGGCTGCTGCCCTCTGGCAGTTACCTGCAAAAACAGCTTTAAGCCTGTGCTAATGGTCATTTCATAGGAACAAGTACTGCAGAACTGCAAATGAAACCTGCCCTCAAAATGTCTTGAGGGAGGTAATGGCCAATACATTTCAAAATGTGACACATACTTTAAGAGAACACTTTGAAGAACTAAGGGGTAATCACAGCTTGAAAAATAAAAAAGGACATGCCTTCAAGCTCATTTTCAATGGATTATGAGGCACGTGCGAATTCAACCACAAAGAGGTATCAGATCACACTTGTCAGAATAACCACCAGCAAGAAAACTACAAACAATAAATGCTGAAGGTGTTGTAGAGAAATGCATACCCTCAACTTCAAGGGGGACGTAACTTGGAAAGGGCCACGAACTAGAACAGAATGGAGGTGCCTTAAAAAGGTAAACATTGAGCTACCATATGATCCAGCAGGCCCACTCCTCGACCTATAATCTAAGAGGAGAGAATTGGAAAGACAGAGGCAGGAAATCTGCATTGCACAGTATTACAATAGCCAAGATATGGAAGTAACCAAAAAGGCCACCAACAGAAGGATGGACAAAGAAGAACTCCTCCATGTACAGATGGAATATTCGCTACTGAAAAAAATGAAACAATGCCATTTGCAGCACCATAGATGAGTCTAGACGTAATCATGCCACCTGTAGTAAGTGAGAAAGCAAAAGACACATATCCTATCATACCACTTTTAGGAGTTACTTAAAAATTGATACCAATGAAGATATTTCAACAGAGAGAGGCAATCGCAGATTCATTTGAAAACTTATGGTTCACCAAATAGAAAGGGATGAGGATTGGATACATTACCATATTGGGGTTAACAGAGATATACATACCATGTGAAATATATAATCACCAAAGGCGTACGGAAGACCAGGAGAAGAATACTCAACATTCTGTCATAACCTAAATGGGAAAAGGATGCGAGGAAGAATAGATACACATATATGTGTGAAAGAACCACATCTTGCACACCAAGAAGAAACAAACCATTGTAATCAAATTTGCTGGGATAAAAAATAAAAAGTAAATTACAAATATGAACAAGAAGTAATGAGACATAAACTTAAAGGGCTTTTTCCTGGCACATTCCATTTTAATTTACAACCTAGAACACCACTTCCATTAAGGCTCTGTTTCCCTAGTAACCAAATTTGGTAAAGGAGAAATGCTGCCACCTTGTGGCCGTTTCCTGCAAGAGCAGCTTTAAAGTCACAGCTAATGGTCACTTAACATTCACAAGGACTCAGGGCTGTAAGGACACCTGCCCTAAAAAATTGTGCTGAAGTAGGGAATGGACAAAAAATTTCAAAACAGGCAAATATTTCAAGAAGAGAATATGAAGAGTTACGTTTTACTGACGCTCTTTTAAAAAAAAGGAAAATGGATAAAAGCTCAACCTCAGGGAGTGTTAGACCCATGCAATCTAATCTACAAAAAGTTTTCAACTTACACCAATCGACTGACCATCAGCAAAAAGTCTACGAACAATAAATGCTGAAGGGGTTTTAGAGAACTGTGAACCCTCTACCTGCTGTTGAGACGTAAAAGGGTAACAGCCAATAATGAGAATAGAAAGGAGCTGTGTTTAAAAGTAAAAATGGAGGTACCATTCAATCCAGCAGGCACACCATTGGACCTCTCACCTGAGAAGGCAAGAATCGAGAAGACACAGGCCGCAAAAGCTGCAGTGCAGCCTTATTCACAATAGCCAAGACCGTGAAGCAATCAAAATATCCAACAAGAGGTGAATGGATAAAGAAGAAGTGGTCCATGTACACAATGGAATATTAGCCATGGAAAACAATGAACCATTGCTCTCTGAGGCACCACAAATGACTCTGGAGATAATCATGAAACATGAGGTAAGTCGGAAAGCAAAAGACCTATATTCTATGATATCACTTATAGGCGTTATCTAATAACTGACACAAATGAACATATTTCCACAGAGAAAGACACTCACAGACTTAGAAAACAAACTATGCTCATCTAAAAGGAAAGGTGGGGGGAATGGATAAATTAAGATTAGTGTTACTATATGTATACAAACACATATTATATACATATCTCAAAACGACCGACCATATAGCAAGGGAGGTCTGCGGAACATTCTGTAACATTTTACATGGGAAGAGGATCTGTACTTGAATAGACATATATAATCTACAAATGAACCAGATTGTGTACACCTAGGACAAACAATATTCTAAGCTTTACCACAATTAATAAATTTTTAAAACCAAGAAGAAATAATGAGACATAAACTTATGGGGGTTTCTCCATGCACATTCCAATGTAATTTACAACCTAGGAACACGACTTCCAGAAAGGCTCTGCTGCCCTAGAAACCAGATTTGGGAATGGAGAAATGCTGCCTGCTTGAGGCCACTTCCCACAACAGCAGCTTTAAACCCATTTCTAAAGGTCAATAAATATTCACCAAACTTGCAGTTCGGGAAATGACACCTGCTCTCTAAAAAAACTCTGGGGTGGAAAATCGACCAAAAAATTCAAAAGAGGGCAACCTTCTAAGAAGACAGTTTCCAGAGTTATAATGTACTCCCATTTGTTTCCTTTTTGTAACAGAAAAGAAAACGGCGGAGAAAAATAATGAGTTTTACGAATTTTCAAATACATGCAAACCCAAATTACAAAAACCTATCAGCTCACAGCAGCCAGTAGGGCCATTAGCATAAATGCTGCAAACAATAAATGCTGAAGCGATTGTGGAGAAATGCGTACCCTCGATTCTAAGGGGGACGTGGTAAGAGCCACTAATGAAAACACAAAGGAGGTGCTTTGAAAGGGGAAACACGGTGCTACCAGTCAATGAATCACACCCACTGCTGGGCCTATCACCTGAGAAAATGAGAATCAAAAAGTCACAGGCTGGCAATCCTGCACTCCAACAATATTTACCATAGCCAAGACTTGGAAGAAATGAAAATGTCCATCAACCGAGGAATGCACAAAGTAGAAGTGGTCCACGTACACAGTGGAAAATTACTCCAATAAAAAATAAAAATTACATTTAAAAATCCAACAAAAGTAAGGAGACATCAGCTTGTGTGGGTTTCTCCAGGCACACTCCACTCTAATTTTTAACCGAGAAACACCACAGGCCGCAAGGGCTTTTCCCTAGTTACCAGGGTGGGGAACATAGAAAGGCTGCTGCCCTCTGGCAGTTACCTGCAAAAGCAGCTTTAAAGCCCGTGCTAATGGTCATTTCATAGGAACAAGTACTGCAGAACTGTAAATGAAACTTGCCCTCAAAATGTCTTGAGGGAGGTAATGGCCAAAATATTTCAAATGGTGACACATACTTTAAGAAAACACTTTGAAGAAATAAGCTCTAATCATAGCTGGAAAAATAAAAAGGACATGTCTAAAAGCTCAATTTCAACGCATTATGAGACACATGCAAATTCAACCACAAAGAGGTATCAGCTCACACCACTCAGAAGAACCATCAGCAAAAACTACAAAGAATAAATGCTGAAGGTGCTGGGAAGAAATGCATACCCTCAACTTTATGTGGGACGTAACCTGGAAAGAGCCACTAAAGAGAACAGAATAGAGGTGCCTTTAAAAGGTAAATATTGAGCTACCATAGGATCCAGCAGACCTATTCCTGGACCTATAAACTAAGAAGACAGAATTGGAAGGACACAGGTATGCAAATCTGCATTGCATAGTATTACAATAGCCAAGATACGGAAGTAACCAAAAAGTCCACCGACAGATGGGCGGACAAAGAAGAACTGCTACCTGTACAGATGGAATATGAGCTAGTGAAAAAATGAAACAATGCCATTTGCAGCACCATAGATGAGTCTAGACGTAATCACGCCACCTGTAGTAAGTGAGAAAGCAAAAGACACATATCCTATCATATCACTTTTAGGAGTTACTTAAAAATCGATACCAATGAAGATATTTCCACAAAGAGAGGCAATCGCAGATTCATTTAAAAACTTATGGTTCACCAAATAGAAAGGGATGAGGATTGGATACATTACCATATTGGGGTTAACAGAGATATACAAACCATGTGAAATATATAACCACCAAAGACGTACGGAAGACCAGGAGAAGACTACTCAACATTCCGTCATAACCTACATGAGAAAAGGATGCGAGGAAGAATAGATACCTGTATATGTGTGAAAGAGCCACATCTTGCACACCTAGAGCAAACAAACCATCGTAATCAAATTTGCTGGGATAAAAAATAAAACGTAAATTACAAATATGAACAAGAAGTAATGAGACATAAACTTAAAGGGCTTTTTCCTGGCATATTCCATTCTAATATACAACCTAGAACACCACTTCCATTAAGGCTCTGTTTCCCTCGTAACCAAATTTGGTAAAGGAGAAATGATGCCACCTTGTGGCCGTTACCTGCAAGAGCAGCTTTAAACTCACAGCTAATGGTCACTTAACATTCACAAAGACTCAGGGCTGTAAAGGACACCTGCCCTAAAATATTGTGCTGAAGTAGGGAGTGGACAATAAAATTCAAAACAGGCAAATGTTTCAAGAAGAGATTATGAAGAGTTAAGTTTTACTCACACTGTTTTTTTAAAAAAAAGGAACATGGATAAAAGCTCAACCTCAGGGAGTGTTAGACGCATGCAATCTAATCTACAAAAAGTTTCAACTTACACCAGTCGACTGACCATCAGCAAAAAGTCTACAAAAAATAAATGCTGAAGGAGTTTTACAGAACTGTGTACCCTCAACCTGCTGGTGAGACGTAAAAGGATAACAGCCAATAATGAGAACAGAAAGGAGCTGTGTTTAAAAGTAAAAATGGAGGTACCATTCAATCCAGCAGGCACACCATTGGACCTCTCACCTGAGAAGACAAGAATCGAGAAGACACAGGCCGCAAAAGCTGCAGTGCAGCCTTATTCACAATAGCCAAGACCGTGAAGCAATCAAAATATCCAACAAGAGGTGAATGGATAAAGAAGAAGTGGTCCAGGTACACAATGGAATATTGGCCATGGAAAACAATGAACCATTGCTCTCTGAGGCACCACAAATGAGTCTTTAGATAATCATGAATCATGAGGTAAGTCGGAAAGCAAAAGACCTATATTCTATGATATCACTTGTAGGCGTTATCTAATAACTGACACAAATGAACATATTTCCACAGAGATACACACTCACAGACTTAGAAAACAAACTATGCTCATCTAAAAGGAAAGGTGGGGGGAATGGATAAATTAAGATTAGTGTTACTATATGTATACAAACACATATTATATACATATCTCAAAACTACCGACCATATAGCAAGGGAGGTCTGCAGAACCCTGTGTAACATTTTACATGGGAAGAGGATCTGTACTTGAATAGACATATATAATCTACAAATGAACCAGATTGTGTACACCTAGGACAAACAATATTCTAAGCTTTACTCAAATTTAAAAAAAAAAATTATACCAAGAAGAAATAATGAGACATAAACTTAGGGGCGTTTCTCCATGCACATTCCAACGTAATTTACAACCTAGGAACACGACTTCCAGAAAGGCTCTGCTGCCCTAGTACCCAGATTTGGGAATGGAGAAATGCTGCCTGCTTGAGGCCACTTCCCACAAATCAGCTTTAAACCCATTGCTAAAGGTCACTAAATATTCACCAAACTTGCAGTTCGGTAAATGACACCTGCTCTCTGAAAAAATTCTGGGGTGGAAAATTGACCAAAAAATTCAAAAGAGGGCAACCTTCCAAGAAGACCATATCAAGAGTTATATTGTACTCCCAACTGTTTCCTTTTTTTAACAGAAAAGAAAACGGCGGAGAAAAATGATGAGTTTTAGGAATTTTCAGAGACATGCAAACCCAAATTACAAAAACCTATCAGCTCACAGCAGCCAGAAGGGCCATTAGCATAAATGCTGCAAACAATAAATGCTGAAACGATTGTGGAGAAATGTGTACCCTCGATTCTAAAGGGGACGTGGTAAGTGCCACTAATGAAAACACAAAGAAGGTGCTTTGAAAAGGGAAACACGGTGCTACCAGTCAGTCAATCACAACCACTGCTTGGCCTATCACCTGAGAAAATGAGAATCAAAAAGTCACAGGCTGGCAATCCTGCACTAAAACAATATTTACCATAGCCAACACTTGGAAGCAATGAAAATGTCCATCAACCGAGTAATGCACAAAGTAGAAGTGGTCCACGTACACAGTGGAAAATTACTCCAATAAAAAATAAAACTTACATTTAAAAATCCAACGAAAGTAAGGAGACATCAGCTTGTGTGGGTTTGTCCAGGCACACTCCACGCTAATTTATAACCGAGAAACACCACAGGGTGCAAGGGCTTTTCCCGAGTTACCAGGGTGGGGAACATAGAAAGGCTGCTGCCCTCTGGCAGTTACCTGCAAAAACAGCTTTAAGCCTGTGCTAATGGTCATTTCATAGGAACAAGTACTGCAGAACTGCAAATGAAACCTGCCCTCAAAATGTCTTGAGGGAGGTAATGGCCAATACATTTCAAAATGTGACACATACTTTAAGAGAACACTTTGAAGAACTAAGGGGTAATCACAGCTTGAAAAATAAAAAAGGACATGCCTTCAAGCTCATTTTCAATGGATTATGAGGCACGTGCGAATTCAACCACAAAGAGGTATCAGATCACACTTGTCAGAATAACCACCAGCAAGAAAACTACAAACAATAAATGCTGAAGGTGTTGTAGAGAAATGCATACCCTCAACTTCAAGGGGGACGTAACTTGGAAAGGGCCACGAACTAGAACAGAATGGAGGTGCCTTAAAAAGGTAAACATTGAGCTACCATATGATCCAGCAGGCCCACTCCTCGACCTATAATCTAAGAGGAGAGAATTGGAAAGACAGAGGCAGGAAATCTGCATTGCACAGTATTACAATAGCCAAGATATGGAAGTAACCAAAAAGGCCACCAACAGAAGGATGGACAAAGAAGAACTCCTCCATGTACAGATGGAATATTCGCTACTGAAAAAAATGAAACAATGCCATTTGCAGCACCATAGATGAGTCTAGACGTAATCATGCCACCTGTAGTAAGTGAGAAAGCAAAAGACACATATCCTATCATACCACTTTTAGGAGTTACTTAAAAATTGATACCAATGAAGATATTTCAACAGAGAGAGGCAATCGCAGATTCATTTGAAAACTTATGGTTCACCAAATAGAAAGGGATGAGGATTGGATACATTACCATATTGGGGTTAACAGAGATATACATACCATGTGAAATATATAATCACCAAAGGCGTACGGAAGACCAGGAGAAGAATACTCAACATTCTGTCATAACCTAAATGGGAAAAGGATGCGAGGAAGAATAGATACACATATATGTGTGAAAGAACCACATCTTGCACACCAAGAAGAAACAAACCATTGTAATCAAATTTGCTGGGATAAAAAATAAAAAGTAAATTACAAATATGAACAAGAAGTAATGAGACATAAACTTAAAGGGCTTTTTCCTGGCACATTCCATTTTAATTTACAACCTAGAACACCACTTCCATTAAGGCTCTGTTTCCCTAGTAACCAAATTTGGTAAAGGAGAAATGCTGCCACCTTGTGGCCGTTTCCTGCAAGAGCAGCTTTAAAGTCACAGCTAATGGTCACTTAACATTCACAAGGACTCAGGGCTGTAAGGACACCTGCCCTAAAAAATTGTGCTGAAGTAGGGAATGGACAAAAAATTTCAAAACAGGCAAATGTTTCAAGAAGAGAATATGAAGAGTTACGTTTTACTGACGCTCTTTTAAAAAAAAGGAAAATGGATAAAAGCTCAACCTCAGGGAGTGTTAGACCCATGCAATCTAATCTACAAAAAGTTTTCAACTTACACCAATCGACTGACCATCAGCAAAAAGTCTACGAACAATAAATGCTGAAGGGGTTTTAGAGAACTGTGAACCCTCTACCTGCTGTTGAGACGTAAAAGGGTAACAGCCAATAATGAGAATAGAAAGGAGCTGTGTTTAAAAGTAAAAATGGAGGTACCATTCAATCCAGCAGGCACACCATTGGACCTCTCACCTGAGAAGGCAAGAATCGAGAAGACACAGGCCGCAAAAGCTGCAGTGCAGCCTTATTCACAATAGCCAAGACCGTGAAGCAATCAAAATATCCAACAAGAGGTGAATGGATAAAGAAGAAGTGGTCCATGTACACAATGGAATATTAGCCATGGAAAACAATGAACCATTGCTCTCTGAGGCACCACAAATGACTCTGGAGATAATCATGAAACATGAGGTAAGTCGGAAAGCAAAAGACCTATATTCTATGATATCACTTATAGGCGTTATCTAATAACTGACACAAATGAACATATTTCCACAGAGAAAGACACTCACAGACTTAGAAAACAAACTATGCTCATCTAAAAGGAAAGGTGGGGGGAATGGATAAATTAAGATTAGTGTTACTATATGTATACAAACACATATTATATACATATCTCAAAACGACCGACCATATAGCAAGGGAGGTCTGCGGAACATTCTGTAACATTTTACATGGGAAGAGGATCTGTACTTGAATAGACATATATAATCTACAAATGAACCAGATTGTGTACACCTAGGACAAACAATATTCTAAGCTTTACCACAATTAATAAATTTTTAAAACCAAGAAGAAATAATGAGACATAAACTTATGGGGGTTTCTCCATGCACATTCCAATGTAATTTACAACCTAGGAACACGACTTCCAGAAAGGCTCTGCTGCCCTAGAAACCAGATTTGGGAATGGAGAAATGCTGCCTGCTTGAGGCCACTTCCCACAACAGCAGCTTTAAACCCATTTCTAAAGGTCAATAAATATTCACCAAACTTGCAGTTCGGGAAATGACACCTGCTCTCTAAAAAAACTCTGGGGTGGAAAATCGACCAAAAAATTCAAAAGAGGGCAACCTTCTAAGAAGACAGTTTCCAGAGTTATAATGTACTCCCATTTGTTTCCTTTTTGTAACAGAAAAGAAAACGGCGGAGAAAAATAATGAGTTTTACGAATTTTCAAATACATGCAAACCCAAATTACAAAAACCTATCAGCTCACAGCAGCCAGTAGGGCCATTAGCATAAATGCTGCAAACAATAAATGCTGAAGCGATTGTGGAGAAATGCGTACCCTCGATTCTAAGGGGGACGTGGTAAGAGCCACTAATGAAAACACAAAGGAGGTGCTTTGAAAGGGGAAACACGGTGCTACCAGTCAATGAATCACACCCACTGCTGGGCCTATCACCTGAGAAAATGAGAATCAAAAAGTCACAGGCTGGCAATCCTGCACTCCAACAATATTTACCATAGCCAACACTTGGAAGAAATGAAAATGTCCATCAACCGAGGAATGCACAAAGTAGAAGTGGTCCACGTACACAGTGGAAAATTACTCCAATAAAAAATAAAAATTACATTTAAAAATCCAACAAAAGTAAGGAGACATCAGCTTGTGTGGGTTTCTCCAGGCACACTCCACTCTAATTTTTAACCGAGAAACACCACAGGCCGCAAGGGCTTTTCCCTAGTTACCAGGGTGGGGAACATAGAAAGGCTGCTGCCCTCTGGCAGTTACCTGCAAAAGCAGCTTTAAAGCCCGTGCTAATGGTCATTTCATAGGAACAAGTACTGCAGAACTGTAAATGAAACTTGCCCTCAAAATGTCTTGAGGGAGGTAATGGCCAAAATATTTCAAATGGTGACACATACTTTAAGAAAACACTTTGAAGAAATAAGCTCTAATCATAGCTGGAAAAATAAAAAGGACATGTCTAAAAGCTCAATTTCAACGCATTATGAGACACATGCAAATTCAACCACAAAGAGGTATCAGCTCACACCACTCAGAAGAACCATCAGCAAAAACTACAAAGAATAAATGCTGAAGGTGCTGGGAAGAAATGCATACCCTCAACTTTATGTGGGACGTAACCTGGAAAGAGCCACTAAAGAGAACAGAATAGAGGTGCCTTTAAAAGGTAAATATTGAGCTACCATAGGATCCAGCAGACCTATTCCTGGACCTATAAACTAAGAAGACAGAATTGGAAGGACACAGGTATGCAAATCTGCATTGCATAGTATTACAATAGCCAAGATACGGAAGTAACCAAAAAGTCCACCGACAGATGGGCGGACAAAGAAGAACTGCTACCTGTACAGATGGAATATGAGCTAGTGAAAAAATGAAACAATGCCATTTGCAGCACCATAGATGAGTCTAGACGTAATCACGCCACCTGTAGTAAGTGAGAAAGCAAAAGACACATATCCTATCATATCACTTTTAGGAGTTACTTAAAAATCGATACCAATGAAGATATTTCCACAAAGAGAGGCAATCGCAGATTCATTTAAAAACTTATGGTTCACCAAATAGAAAGGGATGAGGATTGGATACATTACCATATTGGGGTTAACAGAGATATACAAACCATGTGAAATATATAACCACCAAAGACGTACGGAAGACCAGGAGAAGACTACTCAACATTCCGTCATAACCTACATGAGAAAAGGATGCGAGGAAGAATAGATACCTGTATATGTGTGAAAGAGCCACATCTTGCACACCTAGAGCAAACAAACCATCGTAATCAAATTTGCTGGGATAAAAAATAAAACGTAAATTACAAATATGAACAAGAAGTAATGAGACATAAACTTAAAGGGCTTTTTCCTGGCATATTCCATTCTAATATACAACCTAGAACACCACTTCCATTAAGGCTCTGTTTCCCTCGTAACCAAATTTGGTAAAGGAGAAATGATGCCACCTTGTGGCCGTTACCTGCAAGAGCAGCTTTAAACTCACAGCTAATGGTCACTTAACATTCACAAAGACTCAGGGCTGTAAAGGACACCTGCCCTAAAATATTGTGCTGAAGTAGGGAGTGGACAATAAAATTCAAAACAGGCAAATGTTTCAAGAAGAGATTATGAAGAGTTAAGTTTTACTCACACTGTTTTTTTAAAAAAAAGGAACATGGATAAAAGCTCAACCTCAGGGAGTGTTAGACGCATGCAATCTAATCTACAAAAAGTTTCAACTTACACCAGTCGACTGACCATCAGCAAAAAGTCTACAAAAAATAAATGCTGAAGGGGTTTTACAGAACTGTGTACCCTCAACCTGCTGGTGAGACGTAAAAGGATAACAGCCAATAATGAGAACAGAAAGGAGCTGTGTTTAAAAGTAAAAATGGAGGTACCATTCAATCCAGCAGGCACACCATTGGACCTCTCACCTGAGAAGACAAGAATCGAGAAGACACAGGCCGCAAAAGCTGCAGTGCAGCCTTATTCACAATAGCCAAGACCGTGAAGCAATCAAAATATCCAACAAGAGGTGAATGGATAAAGAAGAAGTGGTCCAGGTACACAATGGAATATTGGCCATGGAAAACAATGAACCATTGCTCTCTGAGGCACCACAAATGAGTCTTTAGATAATCATGAATCATGAGGTAAGTCGGAAAGCAAAAGACCTATATTCTATGATATCACTTGTAGGCGTTATCTAATAACTGACACAAATGAACATATTTCCACAGAGATACACACTCACAGACTTAGAAAACAAACTATGCTCATCTAAAAGGAAAGGTGGGGGGAATGGATAAATTAAGATTAGTGTTACTATATGTATACAAACACATATTATATACATATCTCAAAACTACCGACCATATAGCAAGGGAGGTCTGCAGAACCCTGTGTAACATTTTACATGGGAAGAGGATCTGTACTTGAATAGACATATATAATCTACAAATGAACCAGATTGTGTACACCTAGGACAAACAATATTCTAAGCTTTACTCAAATTTAAAAAAAAAAATTATACCAAGAAGAAATAATGAGACATAAACTTAGGGGCGTTTCTCCATGCACATTCCAACGTAATTTACAACCTAGGAACACGACTTCCAGAAAGGCTCTGCTGCCCTAGTACCCAGATTTGGGAATGGAGAAATGCTGCCTGCTTGAGGCCACTTCCCACAAATCAGCTTTAAACCCATTGCTAAAGGTCACTAAATATTCACCAAACTTGCAGTTCGGTAAATGACACCTGCTCTCTGAAAAAATTCTGGGGTGGAAAATTGACCAAAAAATTCAAAAGAGGGCAACCTTCCAAGAAGACCATATCAAGAGTTATATTGTACTCCCAACTGTTTCCTTTTTTTAACAGAAAAGAAAACGGCGGAGAAAAATGATGAGTTTTAGGAATTTTCAGAGACATGCAAACCCAAATTACAAAAACCTATCAGCTCACAGCAGCCAGAAGGGCCATTAGCATAAATGCTGCAAACAATAAATGCTGAAACGATTGTGGAGAAATGTGTACCCTCGATTCTAAAGGGGACGTGGTAAGTGCCACTAATGAAAACACAAAGAAGGTGCTTTGAAAAGGGAAACACGGTGCTACCAGTCAGTCAATCACAACCACTGCTTGGCCTATCACCTGAGAAAATGAGAATCAAAAAGTCACAGGCTGGCAATCCTGCACTAAAACAATATTTACCATAGCCAACACTTGGAAGCAATGAAAATGTCCATCAACCGAGTAATGCACAAAGTAGAAGTGGTCCACGTACACAGTGGAAAATTACTCCAATAAAAAATAAAACTTACATTTAAAAATCCAACGAAAGTAAGGAGACATCAGCTTGTGTGGGTTTGTCCAGGCACACTCCACGCTAATTTATAACCGAGAAACACCACAGGGTGCAAGGGCTTTTCCCGAGTTACCAGGGTGGGGAACATAGAAAGGCTGCTGCCCTCTGGCAGTTACCTGCAAAAACAGCTTTAAGCCTGTGCTAATGGTCATTTCATAGGAACAAGTACTGCAGAACTGCAAATGAAACCTGCCCTCAAAATGTCTTGAGGGAGGTAATGGCCAATACATTTCAAAATGTGACACATACTTTAAGAGAACACTTTGAAGAACTAAGGGGTAATCACAGCTTGAAAAATAAAAAAGGACATGCCTTCAAGCTCATTTTCAATGGATTATGAGGCACGTGCGAATTCAACCACAAAGAGGTATCAGATCACACTTGTCAGAATAACCACCAGCAAGAAAACTACAAACAATAAATGCTGAAGGTGTTGTAGAGAAATGCATACCCTCAACTTCAAGGGGGACGTAACTTGGAAAGGGCCACGAACTAGAACAGAATGGAGGTGCCTTAAAAAGGTAAACATTGAGCTACCATATGATCCAGCAGGCCCACTCCTCGACCTATAATCTAAGAGGAGAGAATTGGAAAGACAGAGGCAGGAAATCTGCATTGCACAGTATTACAATAGCCAAGATATGGAAGTAACCAAAAAGGCCACCAACAGAAGGATGGACAAACAAGAACTCCTCCATGTACAGATGGAATATTCGCTACTGAAAAAAATGAAACAATGCCATTTGCAGCACCATAGATGAGTCTAGACGTAATCATGCCACCTGTAGTAAGTGAGAAAGCAAAAGACACATATCCTATCATACCACTTTTAGGAGTTACTTAAAAATTGATACCAATGAAGATATTTCAACAGAGAGAGGCAATCGCAGATTCATTTGAAAACTTATGGTTCACCAAATAGAAAGGGATGAGGATTGGATACATTACCATATTGGGGTTAACAGAGATATACATACCATGTGAAATATATAATCACCAAAGGCGTACGGAAGACCAGGAGAAGAATACTCAACATTCTGTCATAACCTAAATGGGAAAAGGATGCGAGGAAGAATAGATACACATATATGTGTGAAAGAACCACATCTTGCACACCAAGAAGAAACAAACCATTGTAATCAAATTTGCTGGGATAAAAAATAAAAAGTAAATTACAAATATGAACAAGAAGTAATGAGACATAAACTTAAAGGGCTTTTTCCTGGCACATTCCATTTTAATTTACAACCTAGAACACCACTTCCATTAAGGCTCTGTTTCCCTAGTAACCAAATTTGGTAAAGGAGAAATGCTGCCACCTTGTGGCCGTTTCCTGCAAGAGCAGCTTTAAAGTCACAGCTAATGGTCACTTAACATTCACAAGGACTCAGGGCTGTAAGGACACCTGCCCTAAAAAATTGTGCTGAAGTAGGGAATGGACAAAAAATTTCAAAACAGGCAAATGTTTCAAGAAGAGAATATGAAGAGTTACGTTTTACTGACGCTCTTTTAAAAAAAAGGAAAATGGATAAAAGCTCAACCTCAGGGAGTGTTAGACCCATGCAATCTAATCTACAAAAAGTTTTCAACTTACACCAATCGACTGACCATCAGCAAAAAGTCTACGAACAATAAATGCTGAAGGGGTTTTAGAGAACTGTGAACCCTCTACCTGCTGTTGAGACGTAAAAGGGTAACAGCCAATAATGAGAATAGAAAGGAGCTGTGTTTAAAAGTAAAAATGGAGGTACCATTCAATCCAGCAGGCACACCATTGGACCTCTCACCTGAGAAGGCAAGAATCGAGAAGACACAGGCCGCAAAAGCTGCAGTGCAGCCTTATTCACAATAGCCAAGACCGTGAAGCAATCAAAATATCCAACAAGAGGTGAATGGATAAAGAAGAAGTGGTCCATGTACACAATGGAATATTAGCCATGGAAAACAATGAACCATTGCTCTCTGAGGCACCACAAATGACTCTGGAGATAATCATGAAACATGAGGTAAGTCGGAAAGCAAAAGACCTATATTCTATGATATCACTTATAGGCGTTATCTAATAACTGACACAAATGAACATATTTCCACAGAGAAAGACACTCACAGACTTAGAAAACAAACTATGCTCATCTAAAAGGAAAGGTGGGGGGAATGGATAAATTAAGATTAGTGTTACTATATGTATACAAACACATATTATATACATATCTCAAAACGACCGACCATATAGCAAGGGAGGTCTGCGGAACATTCTGTAACATTTTACATGGGAAGAGGATCTGTACTTGAATAGACATATATAATCTACAAATGAACCAGATTGTGTACACCTAGGACAAACAATATTCTAAGCTTTACCACAATTAATAAATTTTTAAAACCAAGAAGAAATAATGAGACATAAACTTATGGGGGTTTCTCCATGCACATTCCAATGTAATTTACAACCTAGGAACACGACTTCCAGAAAGGCTCTGCTGCCCTAGAAACCAGATTTGGGAATGGAGAAATGCTGCCTGCTTGAGGCCACTTCCCACAACAGCAGCTTTAAACCCATTTCTAAAGGTCAATAAATATTCACCAAACTTGCAGTTCGGGAAATGACACCTGCTCTCTAAAAAAACTCTGGGGTGGAAAATCGACCAAAAAATTCAAAAGAGGGCAACCTTCTAAGAAGACAGTTTCCAGAGTTATAATGTACTCCCATTTGTTTCCTTTTTGTAACAGAAAAGAAAACGGCGGAGAAAAATAATGAGTTTTACGAATTTTCAAATACATGCAAACCCAAATTACAAAAACCTATCAGCTCACAGCAGCCAGTAGGGCCATTAGCATAAATGCTGCAAACAATAAATGCTGAAGCGATTGTGGAGAAATGCGTACCCTCGATTCTAAGGGGGACGTGGTAAGAGCCACTAATGAAAACACAAAGGAGGTGCTTTGAAAGGGGAAACACGGTGCTACCAGTCAATGAATCACACCCACTGCTGGGCCTATCACCTGAGAAAATGAGAATCAAAAAGTCACAGGCTGGCAATCCTGCACTCCAACAATATTTACCATAGCCAAGACTTGGAAGAAATGAAAATGTCCATCAACCGAGGAATGCACAAAGTAGAAGTGGTCCACGTACACAGTGGAAAATTACTCCAATAAAAAATAAAAATTACATTTAAAAATCCAACAAAAGTAAGGAGACATCAGCTTGTGTGGGTTTCTCCAGGCACACTCCACTCTAATTTTTAACCGAGAAACACCACAGGCCGCAAGGGCTTTTCCCTAGTTACCAGGGTGGGGAACATAGAAAGGCTGCTGCCCTCTGGCAGTTACCTGCAAAAGCAGCTTTAAAGCCCGTGCTAATGGTCATTTCATAGGAACAAGTACTGCAGAACTGTAAATGAAACTTGCCCTCAAAATGTCTTGAGGGAGGTAATGGCCAAAATATTTCAAATGGTGACACATACTTTAAGAAAACACTTTGAAGAAATAAGCTCTAATCATAGCTGGAAAAATAAAAAGGACATGTCTAAAAGCTCAATTTCAACGCATTATGAGACACATGCAAATTCAACCACAAAGAGGTATCAGCTCACACCACTCAGAAGAACCATCAGCAAAAACTACAAAGAATAAATGCTGAAGGTGCTGGGAAGAAATGCATACCCTCAACTTTATGTGGGACGTAACCTGGAAAGAGCCACTAAAGAGAACAGAATAGAGGTGCCTTTAAAAGGTAAATATTGAGCTACCATAGGATCCAGCAGACCTATTCCTGGACCTATAAACTAAGAAGACAGAATTGGAAGGACACAGGTATGCAAATCTGCATTGCATAGTATTACAATAGCCAAGATACGGAAGTAACCAAAAAGTCCACCGACAGATGGGCGGACAAAGAAGAACTGCTACCTGTACAGATGGAATATGAGCTAGTGAAAAAATGAAACAATGCCATTTGCAGCACCATAGATGAGTCTAGACGTAATCACGCCACCTGTAGTAAGTGAGAAAGCAAAAGACACATATCCTATCATATCACTTTTAGGAGTTACTTAAAAATCGATACCAATGAAGATATTTCCACAAAGAGAGGCAATCGCAGATTCATTTAAAAACTTATGGTTCACCAAATAGAAAGGGATGAGGATTGGATACATTACCATATTGGGGTTAACAGAGATATACAAACCATGTGAAATATATAACCACCAAAGACGTACGGAAGACCAGGAGAAGACTACTCAACATTCCGTCATAACCTACATGAGAAAAGGATGCGAGGAAGAATAGATACCTGTATATGTGTGAAAGAGCCACATCTTGCACACCTAGAGCAAACAAACCATCGTAATCAAATTTGCTGGGATAAAAAATAAAACGTAAATTACAAATATGAACAAGAAGTAATGAGACATAAACTTAAAGGGCTTTTTCCTGGCATATTCCATTCTAATATACAACCTAGAACACCACTTCCATTAAGGCTCTGTTTCCCTCGTAACCAAATTTGGTAAAGGAGAAATGATGCCACCTTGTGGCCGTTACCTGCAAGAGCAGCTTTAAACTCACAGCTAATGGTCACTTAACATTCACAAAGACTCAGGGCTGTAAAGGACACCTGCCCTAAAATATTGTGCTGAAGTAGGGAGTGGACAATAAAATTCAAAACAGGCAAATGTTTCAAGAAGAGATTATGAAGAGTTAAGTTTTACTCACACTGTTTTTTTAAAAAAAAGGAACATGGATAAAAGCTCAACCTCAGGGAGTGTTAGACGCATGCAATCTAATCTACAAAAAGTTTCAACTTACACCAGTCGACTGACCATCAGCAAAAAGTCTACAAAAAATAAATGCTGAAGGGGTTTTACAGAACTGTGTACCCTCAACCTGCTGGTGAGACGTAAAAGGATAACAGCCAATAATGAGAACAGAAAGGAGCTGTGTTTAAAAGTAAAAATGGAGGTACCATTCAATCCAGCAGGCACACCATTGGACCTCTCACCTGAGAAGACAAGAATCGAGAAGACACAGGCCGCAAAAGCTGCAGTGCAGCCTTATTCACAATAGCCAAGACCGTGAAGCAATCAAAATATCCAACAAGAGGTGAATGGATAAAGAAGAAGTGGTCCAGGTACACAATGGAATATTGGCCATGGAAAACAATGAACCATTGCTCTCTGAGGCACCACAAATGAGTCTTTAGATAATCATGAATCATGAGGTAAGTCGGAAAGCAAAAGACCTATATTCTATGATATCACTTATAGGCGTTATCTAATAACTGACACAAATGAACATATTTCCACAGAGAAAGACACTCACAGACTTAGAAAACAAACTATGCTCATCTAAAAGGAAAGGTGGGGGGAATGGATAAATTAAGATTAGTGTTACTATATGTATACAAACACATATTATATACATATCTCAAAACTACCGACCATATAGCAAGGGAGGTCTGCAGAACCTTGTGTAACATTTTACATGGGAAGAGGATCTGTACTTGAATAGACATATATAATCTACAAATGAACCAGATTGTGTACACCTAGGACAAACAATATTCTAAGCTTTACTCAAATTTAAAAAAAAAAATTATACCAAGAAGAAATAATGAGACATAAACTTAGGGGCGTTTCTCCATGCACATTCCAACGTAATTTACAACCTAGGAACACGACTTCCAGAAAGGCTCTGCTGCCCTAGTACCCAGATTTGGGAATGGAGAAATGCTGCCTGCTTGAGGCCACTTCCCACAAATCAGCTTTAAACCCATTGCTAAAGGTCACTAAATATTCACCAAACTTGCAGTTCGGTAAATGACACCTGCTCTCTGAAAAAATTCTGGGGTGGAAAATTGACCAAAAAATTCAAAAGAGGGCAACCTTCCAAGAAGACCATATCAAGAGTTATATTGTACTCCCAACTGTTTCCTTTTTTTAACAGAAAAGAAAACGGCGGAGAAAAATGATGAGTTTTAGGAATTTTCAGAGACATGCAAACCCAAATTACAAAAACCTATCAGCTCACAGCAGCCAGAAGGGCCATTAGCATAAATGCTGCAAACAATAAATGCTGAAACGATTGTGGAGAAATGTGTACCCTCGATTCTAAAGGGGACGTGGTAAGTGCCACTAATGAAAACACAAAGAAGGTGCTTTGAAAAGGGAAACACGGTGCTACCAGTCAGTCAATCACAACCACTGCTTGGCCTATCACCTGAGAAAATGAGAATCAAAAAGTCACAGGCTGGCAATCCTGCACTAAAACAATATTTACCATAGCCAACACTTGGAAGCAATGAAAATGTCCATCAACCGAGTAATGCACAAAGTAGAAGTGGTCCACGTACACAGTGGAAAATTACTCCAATAAAAAATAAAACTTACATTTAAAAATCCAACGAAAGTAAGGAGACATCAGCTTGTGTGGGTTTGTCCAGGCACACTCCACGCTAATTTATAACCGAGAAACACCACAGGGTGCAAGGGCTTTTCCCGAGTTACCAGGGTGGGGAACATAGAAAGGCTGCTGCCCTCTGGCAGTTACCTGCAAAAACAGCTTTAAGCCTGTGCTAATGGTCATTTCATAGGAACAAGTACTGCAGAACTGCAAATGAAACCTGCCCTCAAAATGTCTTGAGGGAGGTAATGGCCAATACATTTCAAAATGTGACACATACTTTAAGAGAACACTTTGAAGAACTAAGGGGTAATCACAGCTTGAAAAATAAAAAAGGACATGCCTTCAAGCTCATTTTCAATGGATTATGAGGCACGTGCGAATTCAACCACAAAGAGGTATCAGATCACACTTGTCAGAATAACCACCAGCAAGAAAACTACAAACAATAAATGCTGAAGGTGTTGTAGAGAAATGCATACCCTCAACTTCAAGGGGGACGTAACTTGGAAAGGGCCACGAACTAGAACAGAATGGAGGTGCCTTAAAAAGGTAAACATTGAGCTACCATATGATCCAGCAGGCCCACTCCTCGACCTATAATCTAAGAGGAGAGAATTGGAAAGACAGAGGCAGGAAATCTGCATTGCACAGTATTACAATAGCCAAGATATGGAAGTAACCAAAAAGGCCACCAACAGAAGGATGGACAAAGAAGAACTCCTCCATGTACAGATGGAATATTCGCTACTGAAAAAAATGAAACAATGCCATTTGCAGCACCATAGATGAGTCTAGACGTAATCATGCCACCTGTAGTAAGTGAGAAAGCAAAAGACACATATCCTATCATACCACTTTTAGGAGTTACTTAAAAATTGATACCAATGAAGATATTTCAACAGAGAGAGGCAATCGCAGATTCATTTGAAAACTTATGGTTCACCAAATAGAAAGGGATGAGGATTGGATACATTACCATATTGGGGTTAACAGAGATATACATACCATGTGAAATATATAATCACCAAAGGCGTACGGAAGACCAGGAGAAGAATACTCAACATTCTGTCATAACCTAAATGGGAAAAGGATGCGAGGAAGAATAGATACACATATATGTGTGAAAGAACCACATCTTGCACACCAAGAAGAAACAAACCATTGTAATCAAATTTGCTGGGATAAAAAATAAAAAGTAAATTACAAATATGAACAAGAAGTAATGAGACATAAACTTAAAGGGCTTTTTCCTGGCACATTCCATTTTAATTTACAACCTAGAACACCACTTCCATTAAGGCTCTGTTTCCCTAGTAACCAAATTTGGTAAAGGAGAAATGCTGCCACCTTGTGGCCGTTTCCTGCAAGAGCAGCTTTAAAGTCACAGCTAATGGTCACTTAACATTCACAAGGACTCAGGGCTGTAAGGACACCTGCCCTAAAAAATTGTGCTGAAGTAGGGAATGGACAAAAAATTTCAAAACAGGCAAATGTTTCAAGAAGAGAATATGAAGAGTTACGTTTTACTGACGCTCTTTTAAAAAAAAGGAAAATGGATAAAAGCTCAACCTCAGGGAGTGTTAGACCCATGCAATCTAATCTACAAAAAGTTTTCAACTTACACCAATCGACTGACCATCAGCAAAAAGTCTACGAACAATAAATGCTGAAGGGGTTTTAGAGAACTGTGAACCCTCTACCTGCTGTTGAGACGTAAAAGGGTAACAGCCAATAATGAGAATAGAAAGGAGCTGTGTTTAAAAGTAAAAATGGAGGTACCATTCAATCCAGCAGGCACACCATTGGACCTCTCACCTGAGAAGGCAAGAATCGAGAAGACACAGGCCGCAAAAGCTGCAGTGCAGCCTTATTCACAATAGCCAAGACCGTGAAGCAATCAAAATATCCAACAAGAGGTGAATGGATAAAGAAGAAGTGGTCCATGTACACAATGGAATATTAGCCATGGAAAACAATGAACCATTGCTCTCTGAGGCACCACAAATGACTCTGGAGATAATCATGAAACATGAGGTAAGTCGGAAAGCAAAAGACCTATATTCTATGATATCACTTATAGGCGTTATCTAATAACTGACACAAATGAACATATTTCCACAGAGAAAGACACTCACAGACTTAGAAAACAAACTATGCTCATCTAAAAGGAAAGGTGGGGGGAATGGATAAATTAAGATTAGTGTTACTATATGTATACAAACACATATTATATACATATCTCAAAACGACCGACCATATAGCAAGGGAGGTCTGCGGAACATTCTGTAACATTTTACATGGGAAGAGGATCTGTACTTGAATAGACATATATAATCTACAAATGAACCAGATTGTGTACACCTAGGACAAACAATATTCTAAGCTTTACCACAATTAATAAATTTTTAAAACCAAGAAGAAATAATGAGACATAAACTTATGGGGGTTTCTCCATGCACATTCCAATGTAATTTACAACCTAGGAACACGACTTCCAGAAAGGCTCTGCTGCCCTAGAAACCAGATTTGGGAATGGAGAAATGCTGCCTGCTTGAGGCCACTTCCCACAACAGCAGCTTTAAACCCATTTCTAAAGGTCAATAAATATTCACCAAACTTGCAGCTCGGGAAATGACACCTGCTCTCTAAAAAAACTCTGGGGTGGAAAATCGACCAAAAAATTCAAAAGAGGGCAACCTTCTAAGAAGACAGTTTCCAGAGTTATAATGTACTCCCATTTGTTTCCTTTTTGTAACAGAAAAGAAAACGGCGGAGAAAAATAATGAGTTTTACGAATTTTCAAATACATGCAAACCCAAATTACAAAAACCTATCAGCTCACAGCAGCCAGTAGGGCCATTAGCATAAATGCTGCAAACAATAAATGCTGAAGCGATTGTGGAGAAATGCGTACCCTCGATTCTAAGGGGGACGTGGTAAGAGCCACTAATGAAAACACAAAGGAGGTGCTTTGAAAGTGGAAACACGGTGCTACCAGTCAATGAATCACACCCACTGCTGGGCCTATCACCTGAGAAAATGAGAATCAAAAAGTCACAGGCTGGCAATCCTGCACTCCAACAATATTTACCATAGCCAAGACTTGGAAGAAATGAAAATGTCCATCAACCGAGGAATGCACAAAGTAGAAGTGGTCCACGTACACAGTGGAAAATTACTCCAATAAAAAATAAAAATTACATTTAAAAATCCAACAAAAGTAAGGAGACATCAGCTTGTGTGGGTTTCTCCAGGCACACTCCACTCTAATTTTTAACCGAGAAACACCACAGGCCGCAAGGGCTTTTCCCTAGTTACCAGGGTGGGGAACATAGAAAGGCTGCTGCCCTCTGGCAGTTACCTGCAAAAGCAGCTTTAAAGCCCGTGCTAATGGTCATTTCATAGGAACAAGTACTGCAGAACTGTAAATGAAACTTGCCCTCAAAATGTCTTGAGGGAGGTAATGGCCAAAATATTTCAAATGGTGACACATACTTTAAGAAAACACTTTGAAGAAATAAGCTCTAATCATAGCTGGAAAAATAAAAAGGACATGTCTAAAAGCTCAATTTCAACGCATTATGAGACACATGCAAATTCAACCACAAAGAGGTATCAGCTCACACCACTCAGAAGAACCATCAGCAAAAACTACAAAGAATAAATGCTGAAGGTGCTGGGAAGAAATGCATACCCTCAACTTTATGTGGGACGTAACCTGGAAAGAGCCACTAAAGAGAACAGAATAGAGGTGCCTTTAAAAGGTAAATATTGAGCTACCATAGGATCCAGCAGACCTATTCCTGGACCTATAAACTAAGAAGACAGAATTGGAAGGACACAGGTATGCAAATCTGCATTGCATAGTATTACAATAGCCAAGATACGGAAGTAACCAAAAAGTCCACCGACAGATGGGCGGACAAAGAAGAACTGCTACCTGTACAGATGGAATATGAGCTAGTGAAAAAATGAAACAATGCCATTTGCAGCACCATAGATGAGTCTAGACGTAATCACGCCACCTGTAGTAAGTGAGAAAGCAAAAGACACATATCCTATCATATCACTTTTAGGAGTTACTTAAAAATCGATACCAATGAAGATATTTCCACAAAGAGAGGCAATCGCAGATTCATTTAAAAACTTATGGTTCACCAAATAGAAAGGGATGAGGATTGGATACATTACCATATTGGGGTTAACAGAGATATACAAACCATGTGAAATATATAACCACCAAAGACGTACGGAAGACCAGGAGAAGACTACTCAACATTCCGTCATAACCTACATGAGAAAAGGATGCGAGGAAGAATAGATACCTGTATATGTGTGAAAGAGCCACATCTTGCACACCTAGAGCAAACAAACCATCGTAATCAAATTTGCTGGGATAAAAAATAAAACGTAAATTACAAATATGAACAAGAAGTAATGAGACATAAACTTAAAGGGCTTTTTCCTGGCATATTCCATTCTAATATACAACCTAGAACACCACTTCCATTAAGGCTCTGTTTCCCTCGTAACCAAATTTGGTAAAGGAGAAATGATGCCACCTTGTGGCCGTTACCTGCAAGAGCAGCTTTAAACTCACAGCTAATGGTCACTTAACATTCACAAAGACTCAGGGCTGTAAAGGACACCTGCCCTAAAATATTGTGCTGAAGTAGGGAGTGGACAATAAAATTCAAAACAGGCAAATGTTTCAAGAAGAGATTATGAAGAGTTAAGTTTTACTCACACTGTTTTTTTAAAAAAAAGGAACATGGATAAAAGCTCAACCTCAGGGAGTGTTAGACGCATGCAATCTAATCTACAAAAAGTTTCAACTTACACCAGTCGACTGACCATCAGCAAAAAGTCTACAAAAAATAAATGCTGAAGGGGTTTTACAGAACTGTGTACCCTCAACCTGCTGGTGAGACGTAAAAGGATAACAGCCAATAATGAGAACAGAAAGGAGCTGTGTTTAAAAGTAAAAATGGAGGTACCATTCAATCCAGCAGGCACACCATTGGACCTCTCACCTGAGAAGACAAGAATCGAGAAGACACAGGCCGCAAAAGCTGCAGTGCAGCCTTATTCACAATAGCCAAGACCGTGAAGCAATCAAAATATCCAACAAGAGGTGAATGGATAAAGAAGAAGTGGTCCAGGTACACAATGGAATATTGGCCATGGAAAACAATGAACCATTGCTCTCTGAGGCACCACAAATGAGTCTTTAGATAATCATGAATCATGAGGTAAGTCGGAAAGCAAAAGACCTATATTCTATGATATCACTTATAGGCGTTATCTAATAACTGACACAAATGAACATATTTCCACAGAGATACACACTCACAGACTTAGAAAACAAACTATGCTCATCTAAAAGGAAAGGTGGGGGGAATGGATAAATTAAGATTAGTGTTACTATATGTATACAAACACATATTATATACATATCTCAAAACTACCGACCATATAGCAAGGGAGGTCTGCAGAACCCTGTGTAACATTTTACATGGGAAGAGGATCTGTACTTGAATAGACATATATAATCTACAAATGAACCAGATTGTGTACACCTAGGACAAACAATATTCTAAGCTTTACTCAAATTTAAAAAAAAAAATTATACCAAGAAGAAATAATGAGACATAAACTTAGGGGCGTTTCTCCATGCACATTCCAACGTAATTTACAACCTAGGAACACGACTTCCAGAAAGGCTCTGCTGCCCTAGTACCCAGATTTGGGAATGGAGAAATGCTGCCTGCTTGAGGCCACTTCCCACAAATCAGCTTTAAACCCATTGCTAAAGGTCACTAAATATTCACCAAACTTGCAGTTCGGTAAATGACACCTGCTCTCTGAAAAAATTCTGGGGTGGAAAATTGACCAAAAAATTCAAAAGAGGGCAACCTTCCAAGAAGACCATATCAAGAGTTATATTGTACTCCCAACTGTTTCCTTTTTTTAACAGAAAAGAAAACGGCGGAGAAAAATGATGAGTTTTAGGAATTTTCAGAGACATGCAAACCCAAATTACAAAAACCTATCAGCTCACAGCAGCCAGAAGGGCCATTAGCATAAATGCTGCAAACAATAAATGCTGAAACGATTGTGGAGAAATGTGTACCCTCGATTCTAAAGGGGACGTGGTAAGTGCCACTAATGAAAACACAAAGAAGGTGCTTTGAAAAGGGAAACACGGTGCTACCAGTCAGTCAATCACAACCACTGCTTGGCCTATCACCTGAGAAAATGAGAATCAAAAAGTCACAGGCTGGCAATCCTGCACTAAAACAATATTTACCATAGCCAACACTTGGAAGCAATGAAAATGTCCATCAACCGAGTAATGCACAAAGTAGAAGTGGTCCACGTACACAGTGGAAAATTACTCCAATAAAAAATAAAACTTACATTTAAAAATCCAACGAAAGTAAGGAGACATCAGCTTGTGTGGGTTTGTCCAGGCACACTCCACGCTAATTTATAACCGAGAAACACCACAGGGTGCAAGGGCTTTTCCCGAGTTACCAGGGTGGGGAACATAGAAAGGCTGCTGCCCTCTGGCAGTTACCTGCAAAAACAGCTTTAAGCCTGTGCTAATGGTCATTTCATAGGAACAAGTACTGCAGAACTGCAAATGAAACCTGCCCTCAAAATGTCTTGAGGGAGGTAATGGCCAATACATTTCAAAATGTGACACATACTTTAAGAGAACACTTTGAAGAACTAAGGGGTAATCACAGCTTGAAAAATAAAAAAGGACATGCCTTCAAGCTCATTTTCAATGGATTATGAGGCACGTGCGAATTCAACCACAAAGAGGTATCAGATCACACTTGTCAGAATAACCACCAGCAAGAAAACTACAAACAATAAATGCTGAAGGTGTTGTAGAGAAATGCATACCCTCAACTTCAAGGGGGACGTAACTTGGAAAGGGCCACGAACTAGAACAGAATGGAGGTGCCTTAAAAAGGTAAACATTGAGCTACCATATGATCCAGCAGGCCCACTCCTCGACCTATAATCTAAGAGGAGAGAATTGGAAAGACAGAGGCAGGAAATCTGCATTGCACAGTATTACAATAGCCAAGATATGGAAGTAACCAAAAAGGCCACCAACAGAAGGATGGACAAAGAAGAACTCCTCCATGTACAGATGGAATATTCGCTACTGAAAAAAATGAAACAATGCCATTTGCAGCACCATAGATGAGTCTAGACGTAATCATGCCACCTGTAGTAAGTGAGAAAGCAAAAGACACATATCCTATCATACCACTTTTAGGAGTTACTTAAAAATTGATACCAATGAAGATATTTCAACAGAGAGAGGCAATCGCAGATTCATTTGAAAACTTATGGTTCACCAAATAGAAAGGGATGAGGATTGGATACATTACCATATTGGGGTTAACAGAGATATACATACCATGTGAAATATATAATCACCAAAGGCGTACGGAAGACCAGGAGAAGAATACTCAACATTCTGTCATAACCTAAATGGGAAAAGGATGCGAGGAAGAATAGATACACATATATGTGTGAAAGAACCACATCTTGCACACCAAGAAGAAACAAACCATTGTAATCAAATTTGCTGGGATAAAAAATAAAAAGTAAATTACAAATATGAACAAGAAGTAATGAGACATAAACTTAAAGGGCTTTTTCCTGGCACATTCCATTTTAATTTACAACCTAGAACACCACTTCCATTAAGGCTCTGTTTCCCTAGTAACCAAATTTGGTAAAGGAGAAATGCTGCCACCTTGTGGCCGTTTCCTGCAAGAACAGCTTTAAAGTCACAGCTAATGGTCACTTAACATTCACAAGGACTCAGGGCTGTAAGGACACCTGCCCTAAAAAATTGTGCTGAAGTAGGGAATGGACAAAAAATTTCAAAACAGGCAAATGTTTCAAGAAGAGAATATGAACAGTTACGTTTTACTGACGCTCTTTTAAAAAAAAGGAAAATGGATAAAAGCTCAACCTCAGGGAGTGTTAGACCCATGCAATCTAATCTACAAAAAGTTTTCAACTTACACCAATCGACTGACCATCAGCAAAAAGTCTACGAACAATAAATGCTGAAGGGGTTTTAGAGAACTGTGAACCCTCTACCTGCTGTTGAGACGTAAAAGGGTAACAGCCAATAATGAGAATAGAAAGGAGCTGTGTTTAAAAGTAAAAATGGAGGTACCATTCAATCCAGCAGGCACACCATTGGACCTCTCACCTGAGAAGGCAAGAATCGAGAAGACACAGGCCGCAAAAGCTGCAGTGCAGCCTTATTCACAATAGCCAAGACCGTGAAGCAATCAAAATATCCAACAAGAGGTGAATGGATAAAGAAGAAGTGGTCCATGTACACAATGGAATATTAGCCATGGAAAACAATGAACCATTGCTCTCTGAGGCACCACAAATGACTCTGGAGATAATCATGAAACATGAGGTAAGTCGGAAAGCAAAAGACCTATATTCTATGATATCACTTATAGGCGTTATCTAATAACTGACACAAATGAACATATTTCCACAGAGAAAGACACTCACAGACTTAGAAAACAAACTATGCTCATCTAAAAGGAAAGGTGGGGGGAATGGATAAATTAAGATTAGTGTTACTATATGTATACAAACACATATTATATACATATCTCAAAACGACCGACCATATAGCAAGGGAGGTCTGCGGAACATTCTGTAACATTTTACATGGGAAGAGGATCTGTACTTGAATAGACATATATAATCTACAAATGAACCAGATTGTGTACACCTAGGACAAACAATATTCTAAGCTTTACCACAATTAATAAATTTTTAAAACCAAGAAGAAATAATGAGACATAAACTTATGGGGGTTTCTCCATGCACATTCCAATGTAATTTACAACCTAGGAACACGACTTCCAGAAAGGCTCTGCTGCCCTAGAAACCAGATTTGGGAATGGAGAAATGCTGCCTGCTTGAGGCCACTTCCCACAACAGCAGCTTTAAACCCATTTCTAAAGGTCAATAAATATTCACCAAACTTGCAGTTCGGGAAATGACACCTGCTCTCTAAAAAAACTCTGGGGTGGAAAATCGACCAAAAAATTCAAAAGAGGGCAACCTTCTAAGAAGACAGTTTCCAGAGTTATAATGTACTCCCATTTGTTTCCTTTTTGTAACAGAAAAGAAAACGGCGGAGAAAAATAATGAGTTTTACGAATTTTCAAATACATGCAAACCCAAATTACAAAAACCTATCAGCTCACAGCAGCCAGTAGGGCCATTAGCATAAATGCTGCAAACAATAAATGCTGAAGCGATTGTGGAGAAATGCGTACCCTCGATTCTAAGGGGGACGTGGTAAGAGCCACTAATGAAAACACAAAGGAGGTGCTTTGAAAGGGGAAACACGGTGCTACCAGTCAATGAATCACACCCACTGCTGGGCCTATCACCTGAGAAAATGAGAATCAAAAAGTCACAGGCTGGCAATCCTGCACTCCAACAATATTTACCATAGCCAACACTTGGAAGAAATGAAAATGTCCATCAACCGAGGAATGCACAAAGTAGAAGTGGTCCACGTACACAGTGGAAAATTACTCCAATAAAAAATAAAAATTACATTTAAAAATCCAACAAAAGTAAGGAGACATCAGCTTGTGTGGGTTTCTCCAGGCACACTCCACTCTAATTTTTAACCGAGAAACACCACAGGCCGCAAGGGCTTTTCCCTAGTTACCAGGGTGGGGAACATAGAAAGGCTGCTGCCCTCTGGCAGTTACCTGCAAAAGCAGCTTTAAAGCCCGTGCTAATGGTCATTTCATAGGAACAAGTACTGCAGAACTGTAAATGAAACTTGCCCTCAAAATGTCTTGAGGGAGGTAATGGCCAAAATATTTCAAATGGTGACACATACTTTAAGAAAACACTTTGAAGAAATAAGCTCTAATCATAGCTGGAAAAATAAAAAGGACATGTCTAAAAGCTCAATTTCAACGCATTATGAGACACATGCAAATTCAACCACAAAGAGGTATCAGCTCACACCACTCAGAAGAACCATCAGCAAAAACTACAAAGAATAAATGCTGAAGGTGCTGGGAAGAAATGCATACCCTCAACTTTATGTGGGACGTAACCTGGAAAGAGCCACTAAAGAGAACAGAATAGAGGTGCCTTTAAAAGGTAAATATTGAGCTACCATAGGATCCAGCAGACCTATTCCTGGACCTATAAACTAAGAAGACAGAATTGGAAGGACACAGGTATGCAAATCTGCATTGCATAGTATTACAATAGCCAAGATACGGAAGTAACCAAAAAGTCCACCGACAGATGGGCGGACAAAGAAGAACTGCTACCTGTACAGATGGAATATGAGCTAGTGAAAAAATGAAACAATGCCATTTGCAGCACCATAGATGAGTCTAGACGTAATCACGCCACCTGTAGTAAGTGAGAAAGCAAAAGACACATATCCTATCATATCACTTTTAGGAGTTACTTAAAAATCGATACCAATGAAGATATTTCCACAAAGAGAGGCAATCGCAGATTCATTTAAAAACTTATGGTTCACCAAATAGAAAGGGATGAGGATTGGATACATTACCATATTGGGGTTAACAGAGATATACAAACCATGTGAAATATATAACCACCAAAGACGTACGGAAGACCAGGAGAAGACTACTCAACATTCCGTCATAACCTACATGAGAAAAGGATGCGAGGAAGAATAGATACCTGTATATGTGTGAAAGAGCCACATCTTGCACACCTAGAGCAAACAAACCATCGTAATCAAATTTGCTGGGATAAAAAATAAAACGTAAATTACAAATATGAACAAGAAGTAATGAGACATAAACTTAAAGGGCTTTTTCCTGGCATATTCCATTCTAATATACAACCTAGAACACCACTTCCATTAAGGCTCTGTTTCCCTCGTAACCAAATTTGGTAAAGGAGAAATGATGCCACCTTGTGGCCGTTACCTGCAAGAGCAGCTTTAAACTCACAGCTAATGGTCACTTAACATTCACAAAGACTCAGGGCTGTAAAGGACACCTGCCCTAAAATATTGTGCTGAAGTAGGGAGTGGACAATAAAATTCAAAACAGGCAAATGTTTCAAGAAGAGATTATGAAGAGTTAAGTTTTACTCACACTGTTTTTTTAAAAAAAAGGAACATGGATAAAAGCTCAACCTCAGGGAGTGTTAGACGCATGCAATCTAATCTACAAAAAGTTTCAACTTACACCAGTCGACTGACCATCAGCAAAAAGTCTACAAAAAATAAATGCTGAAGGGGTTTTACAGAACTGTGTACCCTCAACCTGCTGGTGAGACGTAAAAGGATAACAGCCAATAATGAGAACAGAAAGGAGCTGTGTTTAAAAGTAAAAATGGAGGTACCATTCAATCCAGCAGGCACACCATTGGACCTCTCACCTGAGAAGACAAGAATCGAGAAGACACAGGCCGCAAAAGCTGCAGTGCAGCCTTATTCACAATAGCCAAGACCGTGAAGCAATCAAAATATCCAACAAGAGGTGAATGGATAAAGAAGAAGTGGTCCAGGTACACAATGGAATATTGGCCATGGAAAACAATGAACCATTGCTCTCTGAGGCACCACAAATGAGTCTTTAGATAATCATGAATCATGAGGTAAGTCGGAAAGCAAAAGACCTATATTCTATGATATCACTTGTAGGCGTTATCTAATAACTGACACAAATGAACATATTTCCACAGAGATACACACTCACAGACTTAGAAAACAAACTATGCTCATCTAAAAGGAAAGGTGGGGGGAATGGATAAATTAAGATTAGTGTTACTATATGTATACAAACACATATTATATACATATCTCAAAACTACCGACCATATAGCAAGGGAGGTCTGCAGAACCCTGTGTAACATTTTACATGGGAAGAGGATCTGTACTTGAATAGACATATATAATCTACAAATGAACCAGATTGTGTACACCTAGGACAAACAATATTCTAAGCTTTACTCAAATTTAAAAAAAAAAATTATACCAAGAAGAAATAATGAGACATAAACTTAGGGGCGTTTCTCCATGCACATTCCAACGTAATTTACAACCTAGGAACACGACTTCCAGAAAGGCTCTGCTGCCCTAGTACCCAGATTTGGGAATGGAGAAATGCTGCCTGCTTGAGGCCACTTCCCACAAATCAGCTTTAAACCCATTGCTAAAGGTCACTAAATATTCACCAAACTTGCAGTTCGGTAAATGACACCTGCTCTCTGAAAAAATTCTGGGGTGGAAAATTGACCAAAAAATTCAAAAGAGGGCAACCTTCCAAGAAGACCATATCAAGAGTTATATTGTACTCCCAACTGTTTCCTTTTTTTAACAGAAAAGAAAACGGCGGAGAAAAATGATGAGTTTTAGGAATTTTCAGAGACATGCAAACCCAAATTACAAAAACCTATCAGCTCACAGCAGCCAGAAGGGCCATTAGCATAAATGCTGCAAACAATAAATGCTGAAACGATTGTGGAGAAATGTGTACCCTCGATTCTAAAGGGGACGTGGTAAGTGCCACTAATGAAAACACAAAGAAGGTGCTTTGAAAAGGGAAACACGGTGCTACCAGTCAGTCAATCACAACCACTGCTTGGCCTATCACCTGAGAAAATGAGAATCAAAAAGTCACAGGCTGGCAATCCTGCACTAAAACAATATTTACCATAGCCAACACTTGGAAGCAATGAAAATGTCCATCAACCGAGTAATGCACAAAGTAGAAGTGGTCCACGTACACAGTGGAAAATTACTCCAATAAAAAATAAAACTTACATTTAAAAATCCAACGAAAGTAAGGAGACATCAGCTTGTGTGGGTTTGTCCAGGCACACTCCACGCTAATTTATAACCGAGAAACACCACAGGGTGCAAGGGCTTTTCCCGAGTTACCAGGGTGGGGAACATAGAAAGGCTGCTGCCCTCTGGCAGTTACCTGCAAAAACAGCTTTAAGCCTGTGCTAATGGTCATTTCATAGGAACAAGTACTGCAGAACTGCAAATGAAACCTGCCCTCAAAATGTCTTGAGGGAGGTAATGGCCAATACATTTCAAAATGTGACACATACTTTAAGAGAACACTTTGAAGAACTAAGGGGTAATCACAGCTTGAAAAATAAAAAAGGACATGCCTTCAAGCTCATTTTCAATGGATTATGAGGCACGTGCGAATTCAACCACAAAGAGGTATCAGATCACACTTGTCAGAATAACCACCAGCAAGAAAACTACAAACAATAAATGCTGAAGGTGTTGTAGAGAAATGCATACCCTCAACTTCAAGGGGGACGTAACTTGGAAAGGGCCACGAACTAGAACAGAATGGAGGTGCCTTAAAAAGGTAAACATTGAGCTACCATATGATCCAGCAGGCCCACTCCTCGACCTATAATCTAAGAGGAGAGAATTGGAAAGACAGAGGCAGGAAATCTGCATTGCACAGTATTACAATAGCCAAGATATGGAAGTAACCAAAAAGGCCACCAACAGAAGGATGGACAAAGAAGAACTCCTCCATGTACAGATGGAATATTCGCTACTGAAAAAAATGAAACAATGCCATTTGCAGCACCATAGAAGATGAGTCTAGACGTAATCATGCCACCTGTAGTAAGTGAGAAAGCAAAAGACACATATCCTATCATACCACTTTTAGGAGTTACTTAAAAATTGATACCAATGAAGATATTTCAACAGAGAGAGGCAATCGCAGATTCATTTGAAAACTTATGGTTCACCAAATAGAAAGGGATGAGGATTGGATACATTACCATATTGGGGTTAACAGAGATATACATACCATGTGAAATATATAATCACCAAAGGCGTACGGAAGACCAGGAGAAGAATACTCAACATTCTGTCATAACCTAAATGGGAAAAGGATGCGAGGAAGAATAGATACACATATATGTGTGAAAGAACCACATCTTGCACACCAAGAAGAAACAAACCATTGTAATCAAATTTGCTGGGATAAAAAATAAAAAGTAAATTACAAATATGAACAAGAAGTAATGAGACATAAACTTAAAGGGCTTTTTCCTGGCACATTCCATTTTAATTTACAACCTAGAACACCACTTCCATTAAGGCTCTGTTTCCCTAGTAACCAAATTTGGTAAAGGAGAAATGCTGCCACCTTGTGGCCGTTTCCTGCAAGAGCAGCTTTAAAGTCACAGCTAATGGTCACTTAACATTCACAAGGACTCAGGGCTGTAAGGACACCTGCCCTAAAAAATTGTGCTGAAGTAGGGAATGGACAAAAAATTTCAAAACAGGCAAATGTTTCAAGAAGAGAATATGAACAGTTACGTTTTACTGACGCTCTTTTAAAAAAAAGGAAAATGGATAAAAGCTCAACCTCAGGGAGTGTTAGACCCATGCAATCTAATCTACAAAAAGTTTTCAACTTACACCAATCGACTGACCATCAGCAAAAAGTCTACGAACAATAAATGCTGAAGGGGTTTTAGAGAACTGTGAACCCTCTACCTGCTGTTGAGACGTAAAAGGGTAACAGCCAATAATGAGAATAGAAAGGAGCTGTGTTTAAAAGTAAAAATGGACGTACCATTCAATCCAGCAGGCACACCATTGGACCTCTCACCTGAGAAGGCAAGAATCGAGAAGACACAGGCCGCAAAAGCTGCAGTGCAGCCTTATTCACAATAGCCAAGACCGTGAAGCAATCAAAATATCCAACAAGAGGTGAATGGATAAAGAAGAAGTGGTCCATGTACACAATGGAATATTAGCCATGGAAAACAATGAACCATTGCTCTCTGAGGCACCACAAATGACTCTGGAGATAATCATGAAACATGAGGTAAGTCGGAAAGCAAAAGACCTATATTCTATGATATCACTTATAGGCGTTATCTAATAACTGACACAAATGAACATATTTCCACAGAGAAAGACACTCACAGACTTAGAAAACAAACTATGCTCATCTAAAAGGAAAGGTGGGGGGAATGGATAAATTAAGATTAGTGTTACTATATGTATACAAACACATATTATATACATATCTCAAAACGACCGACCATATAGCAAGGGAGGTCTGTGGAACATTCTGTAACATTTTACATGGGAAGAGGATCTGTACTTGAATAGACATATATAATCTACAAATGAACCAGATTGTGTACACCTAGGACAAACAATATTCTAAGCTTTACCACAATTAATAAATTTTTAAAACCAAGAAGAAATAATGAGACATAAACTTATGGGGGTTTCTCCATGCACATTCCAATGTAATTTACAACCTAGGAACACGACTTCCAGAAAGGCTCTGCTGCCCTAGAAACCAGATTTGGGAATGGAGAAATGCTGCCTGCTTGAGGCCACTTCCCACAACAGCAGCTTTAAACCCATTTCTAAAGGTCAATAAATATTCACCAAACTTGCAGTTCGGGAAATGACACCTGCTCTCTAAAAAAACTCTGGGGTGGAAAATCGACCAAAAAATTCAAAAGAGGGCAACCTTCTAAGAAGACAGTTTCCAGAGTTATAATGTACTCCCATTTGTTTCCTTTTTGTAACAGAAAAGAAAACGGCGGAGAAAAATAATGAGTTTTACGAATTTTCAAATACATGCAAACCCAAATTACAAAAACCTATCAGCTCACAGCAGCCAGTAGGGCCATTAGCATAAATGCTGCAAACAATAAATGCTGAAGCGATTGTGGAGAAATGCGTACCCTCGATTCTAAGGGGGACGTGGTAAGAGCCACTAATGAAAACACAAAGGAGGTGCTTTGAAAGGGGAAACACGGTGCTACCAGTCAATGAATCACACCCACTGCTGGGCCTATCACCTGAGAAAATGAGAATCAAAAAGTCACAGGCTGGCAATCCTGCACTCCAACAATATTTACCATAGCCAAGACTTGGAAGAAATGAAAATGTCCATCAACCGAGGAATGCACAAAGTAGAAGTGGTCCACGTACACAGTGGAAAATTACTCCAATAAAAAATAAAAATTACATTTAAAAATCCAACAAAAGTAAGGAGACATCAGCTTGTGTGGGTTTCTCCAGGCACACTCCACTCTAATTTTTAACCGAGAAACACCACAGGCCGCAAGGGCTTTTCCCTAGTTACCAGGGTGGGGAACATAGAAAGGCTGCTGCCCTCTGGCAGTTACCTGCAAAAGCAGCTTTAAAGCCCATGCTAATGGTCATTTCATAGGAACAAGTACTGCAGAACTGTAAATGAAACTTGCCCTCAAAATGTCTTGAGGGAGGTAATGGCCAAAATATTTCAAATGGTGACACATACTTTAAGAAAACACTTTGAAGAAATAAGCTCTAATCATAGCTGGAAAAATAAAAAGGACATGTCTAAAAGCTCAATTTCAACGCATTATGAGACACATGCAAATTCAACCACAAAGAGGTATCAGCTCACACCACTCAGAAGAACCATCAGCAAAAACTACAAAGAATAAATGCTGAAGGTGCTGGGAAGAAATGCATACCCTCAACTTTATGTGGGACGTAACCTGGAAAGAGCCACTAAAGAGAACAGAATAGAGGTGCCTTTAAAAGGTAAATATTGAGCTACCATAGGATCCAGCAGACCTATTCCTGGACCTATAAACTAAGAAGACAGAATTGGAAGGACACAGGTATGCAAATCTGCATTGCATAGTATTACAATAGCCAAGATACGGAAGTAACCAAAAAGTCCACCGACAGATGGGCGGACAAAGAAGAACTGCTACCTGTACAGATGGAATATGAGCTAGTGAAAAAATGAAACAATGCCATTTGCAGCACCATAGATGAGTCTAGACGTAATCACGCCACCTGTAGTAAGTGAGAAAGCAAAAGACACATATCCTATCATATCACTTTTAGGAGTTACTTAAAAATCGATACCAATGAAGATATTTCCACAAAGAGAGGCAATCGCAGATTCATTTAAAAACTTATGGTTCACCAAATAGAAAGGGATGAGGATTGGATACATTACCATATTGGGGTTAACAGAGATATACAAACCATGTGAAATATATAACCACCAAAGACGTACGGAAGACCAGGAGAAGACTACTCAACATTCCGCCATAACCTACATGAGAAAAGGATGCGAGGAAGAATAGATACCTGTATATGTGTGAAAGAGCCACATCTTGCACACCTAGAGCAAACAAACCATCGTAATCAAATTTGCTGGGATAAAAAATAAAACGTAAATTACAAATATGAACAAGAAGTAATGAGACATAAACTTAAAGGGCTTTTTCCTGGCATATTCCATTCTAATATACAACCTAGAACACCACTTCCATTAAGGCTCTGTTTCCCTCGTAACCAAATTTGGTAAAGGAGAAATGATGCCACCTTGTGGCCGTTACCTGCAAGAGCAGCTTTAAACTCACAGCTAATGGTCACTTAACATTCACAAAGACTCAGGGCTGTAAAGGACACCTGCCCTAAAATATTGTGCTGAAGTAGGGAGTGGACAATAAAATTCAAAACAGGCAAATGTTTCAAGAAGAGATTATGAAGAGTTAAGTTTTACTCACACTGTTTTTTTAAAAAAAAGGAACATGGATAAAAGCTCAACCTCAGGGAGTGTTAGACGCATGCAATCTAATCTACAAAAAGTTTCAACTTACACCAGTCGACTGACCATCAGCAAAAAGTCTACAAAAAATAAATGCTGAAGGGGTTTTACAGAACTGTGTACCCTCAACCTGCTGGTGAGACGTAAAAGGATAACAGCCAATAATGAGAACAGAAAGGAGCTGTGTTTAAAAGTAAAAATGGAGGTACCATTCAATCCAGCAGGCACACCATTGGACCTCTCACCTGAGAAGACAAGAATCGAGAAGACACAGGCCGCAAAAGCTGCAGTGCACCCTTATTCACAATAGCCAAGACCGTGAAGCAATCAAAATATCCAACAAGAGGTGAATGGATAAAGAAGAAGTGGTCCAGGTACACAATGGAATATTGGCCATGGAAAACAATGAACCATTGCTCTCTGAGGCACCACAAATGAGTCTTTAGATAATCATGAATCATGAGGTAAGTCGGAAAGCAAAAGACCTATATTCTATGATATCACTTGTAGGCGTTATCTAATAACTGACACAAATGAACATATTTCCACAGAGAAAGACACTCACAGACTTAGAAAACAAACTATGCTCATCTAAAAGGAAAGGTGGGGGGAATGGATAAATTAAGATTAGTGTTACTATATGTATACAAACACATATTATATACATATCTCAAAACTACCGACCATATAGCAAGGGAGGTCTGCAGAACCCTGTGTAACATTTTACATGGGAAGAGGATCTGTACTTGAATAGACATATATAATCTACAAATGAACCAGATTGTGTACACCTAGGACAAACAATATTCTAAGCTTTACTCAAATTTAAAAAAAAAAATTATACCAAGAAGAAATAATGAGACATAAACTTAGGGGCGTTTCTCCATGCACATTCCAACGTAATTTACAACCTAGGAACACGACTTCCAGAAAGGCTCTGCTGCCCTAGTACCCAGATTTGGGAATGGAGAAATGCTGCCCGCTTGAGGCCACTTCCCACAAATCAGCTTTAAACCCATTGCTAAAGGTCACTAAATATTCACCGAACTTGCAGTTCGGTAAATGACACCTGCTCTCTGAAAAAATTCTGGGGTGGAAAATTGACCAAAAAATTCAAAAGAGGGCAACCTTCCAAGAAGACCATATCAAGAGTTATATTGTACTCCCAACTGTTTCCTTTTTTTAACAGAAAAGAAAACGGCGGAGAAAAATGATGAGTTTTAGGAATTTTCAGAGACATGCAAACCCAAATTACAAAAACCTATCAGCTCACAGCAGCCAGAAGGGCCATTAGCATAAATGCTGCAAACAATAAATGCTGAAACGATTGTGGAGAAATGTGTACCCTCGATTCTAAAGGGGACGTGGTAAGTGCCACTAATGAAAACACAAAGAAGGTGCTTTGAAAAGGGAAACACGGTGCTACCAGTCAGTCAATCACAACCACTGCTTGGCCTATCACCTGAGAAAATGAGAATCAAAAAGTCACAGGCTGGCAATCCTGCACTAAAACAATATTTACCATAGCCAACACTTGGAAGCAATGAAAATGTCCATCAACCGAGTAATGCACAAAGTAGAAGTGGTCCACGTACACAGTGGAAAATTACTCCAATAAAAAATAAAACTTACATTTAAAAATCCAACGAAAGTAAGGAGACATCAGCTTGTGTGGGTTTGTCCAGGCACACTCCACGCTAATTTATAACCGAGAAACACCACAGGGTGCAAGGGCTTTTCCCGAGTTACCAGGGTGGGGAACATAGAAAGGCTGCTGCCCTCTGGCAGTTACCTGCAAAAACAGCTTTAAGCCTGTGCTAATGGTCATTTCATAGGAACAAGTACTGCAGAACTGCAAATGAAACCTGCCCTCAAAATGTCTTGAGGGAGGTAATGGCCAATACATTTCAAAATGTGACACATACTTTAAGAGAACACTTTGAAGAACTAAGGGGTAATCACAGCTTGAAAAATAAAAAAGGACATGCCTTCAAGCTCATTTTCAATGGATTATGAGGCACGTGCGAATTCAACCACAAAGAGGTATCAGATCACACTTGTCAGAATAACCACCAGCAAGAAAACTACAAACAATAAATGCTGAAGGTGTTGTAGAGAAATGCATACCCTCAACTTCAAGGGGGACGTAACTTGGAAAGGGCCACAAACTAGAACAGAATGGAGGTGCCTTAAAAAGGTAAACATTGAGCTACCATATGATCCAGCAGGCCCACTCCTCGACCTATAATCTAAGAGGAGAGAATTGGAAAGACAGAGGCAGGAAATCTGCATTGCACAGTATTACAATAGCCAAGATATGGAAGTAACCAAAAAGGCCACCAACAGAAGGATGGACAAAGAAGAACTCCTCCATGTACAGATGGAATATTCGCTACTGAAAAAAATGAAACAATGCCATTTGCAGCACCATAGAAGATGAGTCTAGACGTAATCATGCCACCTGTAGTAAGTGAGAAAGCAAAAGACACATATCCTATCATACCACTTTTAGGAGTTACTTAAAAATTGATACCAATGAAGATATTTCAACAGAGAGAGGCAATCGCAGATTCATTTGAAAACTTATGGTTCACCAAATAGAAAGGGATGAGGATTGGATACATTACCATATTGGGGTTAACAGAGATATACATACCATGTGAAATATATAATCACCAAAGGCGTACGGAAGACCAGGAGAAGAATACTCAACATTCTGTCATAACCTAAATGGGAAAAGGATGCGAGGAAGAATAGATACACATATATGTGTGAAAGAACCACATCTTGCACACCAAGAAGAAACAAACCATTGTAATCAAATTTGCTGGGATAAAAAATAAAAAGTAAATTACAAATATGAACAAGAAGTAATGAGACATAAACTTAAAGGGCTTTTTCCTGGCACATTCCATTTTAATTTACAACCTAGAACACCACTTCCATTAAGGCTCTGTTTCCCTAGTAACCAAATTTGGTAAAGGAGAAATGCTGCCACCTTGTGGCCGTTTCCTGCAAGAGCAGCTTTAAAGTCACAGCTAATGGTCACTTAACATTCACAAGGACTCAGGGCTGTAAGGACACCTGCCCTAAAAAATTGTGCTGAAGTAGGGAATGGACAAAAAATTTCAAAACAGGCAAATGTTTCAAGAAGAGAATATGAAGAGTTACGTTTTACTGACGCTCTTTTAAAAAAAAGGAAAATGGATAAAAGCTCAACCTCAGGGAGTGTTAGACCCATGCAATCTAATCTACAAAAAGTTTTCAACTTACACCAATCGACTGACCATCAGCAAAAAGTCTACGAACAATAAATGCTGAAGGGGTTTTAGAGAACTGTGAACCCTCTACCTGCTGTTGAGACGTAAAAGGGTAACAGCCAATAATGAGAATAGAAAGGAGCTGTGTTTAAAAGTAAAAATGGAGGTACCATTCAATCCAGCAGGCACACCATTGGACCTCTCACCTGAGAAGGCAAGAATCGAGAAGACACAGGCCGCAAAAGCTGCAGTGCAGCCTTATTCACAATAGCCAAGACCGTGAAGCAATCAAAATATCCAACAAGAGGTGAATGGATAAAGAAGAAGTGGTCCATGTACACAATGGAATATTAGCCATGGAAAACAATGAACCATTGCTCTCTGAGGCACCACAAATGACTCTGGAGATAATCATGAAACATGAGGTAAGTCGGAAAGCAAAAGACCTATATTCTATGATATCACTTATAGGCGTTATCTAATAACTGACACAAATGAACATATTTCCACAGAGAAAGACACTCACAGACTTAGAAAACAAACTATGCTCATCTAAAAGGAAAGGTGGGGGGAATGGATAAATTAAGATTAGTGTTACTATATGTATACAAACACATATTATATACATATCTCAAAACGACCGACCATATAGCAAGGGAGGTCTGCGGAACATTCTGTAACATTTTACATGGGAAGAGGATCTGTACTTGAATAGACATATATAATCTACAAATGAACCAGATTGTGTACACCTAGGACAAACAATATTCTAAGCTTTACCACAATTAATAAATTTTTAAAACCAAGAAGAAATAATGAGACATAAACTTATGGGGGTTTCTCCATGCACATTCCAATGTAATTTACAACCTAGGAACACGACTTCCAGAAAGGCTCTGCTGCCCTAGAAACCAGATTTGGGAATGGAGAAATGCTGCCTGCTTGAGGCCACTTCCCACAACAGCAGCTTTAAACCCATTTCTAAAGGTCAATAAATATTCACCAAACTTGCAGCTCGGGAAATGACACCTGCTCTCTAAAAAAACTCTGGGGTGGAAAATCGACCAAAAAATTCAAAAGAGGGCAACCTTCTAAGAAGACAGTTTCCAGAGTTATAATGTACTCCCATTTGTTTCCTTTTTGTAACAGAAAAGAAAACGGCGGAGAAAAATAATGAGTTTTACGAATTTTCAAATACATGCAAACCCAAATTACAAAAACCTATCAGCTCACAGCAGCCAGTAGGGCCATTAGCATAAATGCTGCAAACAATAAATGCTGAAGCGATTGTGGAGAAATGCGTACCCTCGATTCTAAGGGGGACGTGGTAAGAGCCACTAATGAAAACACAAAGGAGGTGCTTTGAAAGGGGAAACACGGTGCTACCAGTCAATGAATCACACCCACTGCTGGGCCTATCACCTGAGAAAATGAGAATCAAAAAGTCACAGGCTGGCAATCCTGCACTCCAACAATATTTACCATAGCCAAGACTTGGAAGAAATGAAAATGTCCATCAACCGAGGAATGCACAAAGTAGAAGTGGTCCACGTACACAGTGGAAAATTACTCCAATAAAAAATAAAAATTACATTTAAAAATCCAACAAAAGTAAGGAGACATCAGCTTGTGTGGGTTTCTCCAGGCACACTCCACTCTAATTTTTAACCGAGAAACACCACAGGCCGCAAGGGCTTTTCCCTAGTTACCAGGGTGGGGAACATAGAAAGGCTGCTGCCCTCTGGCAGTTACCTGCAAAAGCAGCTTTAAAGCCCGTGCTAATGGTCATTTCATAGGAACAAGTACTGCAGAACTGTAAATGAAACTTGCCCTCAAAATGTCTTGAGGGAGGTAATGGCCAAAATATTTCAAATGGTGACACATACTTTAAGAAAACACTTTGAAGAAATAAGCTCTAATCATAGCTGGAAAAATAAAAAGGACATGTCTAAAAGCTCAATTTCAACGCATTATGAGACACATGCAAATTCAACCACAAAGAGGTATCAGCTCACACCACTCAGAAGAACCATCAGCAAAAACTACAAAGAATAAATGCTGAAGGTGCTGGGAAGAAATGCATACCCTCAACTTTATGTGGGACGTAACCTGGAAAGAGCCACTAAAGAGAACAGAATAGAGGTGCCTTTAAAAGGTAAATATTGAGCTACCATAGGATCCAGCAGACCTATTCCTGGACCTATAAACTAAGAAGACAGAATTGGAAGGACACAGGTATGCAAATCTGCATTGCATAGTATTACAATAGCCAAGATACGGAAGTAACCAAAAAGTCCACCGACAGATGGGCGGACAAAGAAGAACTGCTACCTGTACAGATGGAATATGAGCTAGTGAAAAAATGAAACAATGCCATTTGCAGCACCATAGATGAGTCTAGACGTAATCACGCCACCTGTAGTAAGTGAGAAAGCAAAAGACACATATCCTATCATATCACTTTTAGGAGTTACTTAAAAATTGATACCAATGAAGATATTTCCACAAAGAGAGGCAATCGCAGATTCATTTAAAAACTTATGGTTCACCAAATAGAAAGGGATGAGGATTGGATACATTACCATATTGGGGTTAACAGAGATATACAAACCATGTGAAATATATAACCACCAAAGACGTACGGAAGACCAGGAGAAGACTACTCAACATTCCGTCATAACCTACATGAGAAAAGGATGCGAGGAAGAATAGATACCTGTATATGTGTGAAAGAGCCACATCTTGCACACCTAGAGCAAACAAACCATCGTAATCAAATTTGCTGGGATAAAAAATAAAACGTAAATTACAAATATGAACAAGAAGTAATGAGACATAAACTTAAAGGGCTTTTTCCTGGCATATTCCATTCTAATATACAACCTAGAACACCACTTCCATTAAGGCTCTGTTTCCCTCGTAACCAAATTTGGTAAAGGAGAAATGATGCCACCTTGTGGCCGTTACCTGCAAGAGCAGCTTTAAACTCACAGCTAATGGTCACTTAACATTCACAAAGACTCAGGGCTGTAAAGGACACCTGCCCTAAAATATTGTGCTGAAGTAGGGAGTGGACAATAAAATTCAAAACAGGCAAATGTTTCAAGAAGAGATTATGAAGAGTTAAGTTTTACTCACACTGTTTTTTTAAAAAAAAGGAACATGGATAAAAGCTCAACCTCAGGGAGTGTTAGACGCATGCAATCTAATCTACAAAAAGTTTCAACTTACACCAGTCGACTGACCATCAGCAAAAAGTCTACAAAAAATAAATGCTGAAGGGGTTTTACAGAACTGTGTACCCTCAACCTGCTGGTGAGACGTAAAAGGATAACAGCCAATAATGAGAATAGAAAGGAGCTGTGTTTAAAAGTAAAAATGGAGGTACCATTCAATCCAGCAGGCACACCATTGGACCTCTCACCTGAGAAGACAAGAATCGAGAAGACACAGGCCGCAAAAGCTGCAGTGCAGCCTTATTCACAATAGCCAAGACCGTGAAGCAATCAAAATATCCAACAAGAGGTGAATGGATAAAGAAGAAGTGGTCCAGGTACACAATGGAATATTGGCCATGGAAAACAATGAACCATTGCTCTCTGAGGCACCACAAATGAGTCTTTAGATAATCATGAATCATGAGGTAAGTCGGAAAGCAAAAGACCTATATTCTATGATATCACTTGTAGGCGTTATCTAATAACTGACACAAATGAACATATTTCCACAGAGATACACACTCACAGACTTAGAAAACAAACTATGCTCATCTAAAAGGAAAGGTGGGGGGAATGGATAAATTAAGATTAGTGTTACTATATGTATACAAACACATATTATATACATATCTCAAAACTACCGACCATATAGCAAGGGAGGTCTGCAGAACCCTGTGTAACATTTTACATGGGAAGAGGATCTGTACTTGAATAGACATATATAATCTACAAATGAACCAGATTGTGTACACCTAGGACAAACAATATTCTAAGCTTTACTCAAATTTAAAAAAAAAAATTATACCAAGAAGAAATAATGAGACATAAACTTAGGGGCGTTTCTCCATGCACATTCCAACGTAATTTACAACCTAGGAACACGACTTCCAGAAAGGCTCTGCTGCCCTAGTACCCAGATTTGGGAATGGAGAAATGCTGCCTGCTTGAGGCCACTTCCCACAAATCAGCTTTAAACCCATTGCTAAAGGTCACTAAATATTCACCAAACTTGCAGTTCGGTAAATGACACCTGCTCTCTGAAAAAATTCTGGGGTGGAAAATTGACCAAAAAATTCAAAAGAGGGCAACCTTCCAAGAAGACCATATCAAGAGTTATATTGTACTCCCAACTGTTTCCTTTTTTTAACAGAAAAGAAAACGGCGGAGAAAAATGATGAGTTTTAGGAATTTTCAGAGACATGCAAACCCAAATTACAAAAACCTATCAGCTCACAGCAGCCAGAAGGGCCATTAGCATAAATGCTGCAAACAATAAATGCTGAAACGATTGTGGAGAAATGTGTACCCTCGATTCTAAAGGGGACGTGGTAAGTGCCACTAATGAAAACACAAAGAAGGTGCTTTGAAAAGGGAAACACGGTGCTACCAGTCAGTCAATCACAACCACTGCTTGGCCTATCACCTGAGAAAATGAGAATCAAAAAGTCACAGGCTGGCAATCCTGCACTAAAACAATATTTACCATAGCCAACACTTGGAAGCAATGAAAATGTCCATCAACCGAGTAATGCACAAAGTAGAAGTGGTCCACGTACACAGTGGAAAATTACTCCAATAAAAAATAAAACTTACATTTAAAAATCCAACGAAAGTAAGGAGACATCAGCTTGTGTGGGTTTGTCCAGGCACACTCCACGCTAATTTATAACCGAGAAACACCACAGGGTGCAAGGGCTTTTCCCGAGTTACCAGGGTGGGGAACATAGAAAGGCTGCTGCCCTCTGGCAGTTACCTGCAAAAACAGCTTTAAGCCTGTGCTAATGGTCATTTCATAGGAACAAGTACTGCAGAACTGCAAATGAAACCTGCCCTCAAAATGTCTTGAGGGAGGTAATGGCCAATACATTTCAAAATGTGACACATACTTTAAGAGAACACTTTGAAGAACTAAGGGGTAATCACAGCTTGAAAAATAAAAAAGGACATGCCTTCAAGCTCATTTTCAATGGATTATGAGGCACGTGCGAATTCAACCACAAAGAGGTATCAGATCACACTTGTCAGAATAACCACCAGCAAGAAAACTACAAACAATAAATGCTGAAGGTGTTGTAGAGAAATGCATACCCTCAACTTCAAGGGGGACGTAACTTGGAAAGGGCCACGAACTAGAACAGAATGGAGGTGCCTTAAAAAGGTAAACATTGAGCTACCATATGATCCAGCAGGCCCACTCCTCGACCTATAATCTAAGAGGAGAGAATTGGAAAGACAGAGGCAGGAAATCTGCATTGCACAGTATTACAATAGCCAAGATATGGAAGTAACCAAAAAGGCCACCAACAGAAGGATGGACAAAGAAGAACTCCTCCATGTACAGATGGAATATTCGCTACTGAAAAAAATGAAACAATGCCATTTGCAGCACCATAGAAGATGAGTCTAGACGTAATCATGCCACCTGTAGTAAGTGAGAAAGCAAAAGACACATATCCTATCATACCACTTTTAGGAGTTACTTAAAAATTGATACCAATGAAGATATTTCAACAGAGAGAGGCAATCGCAGATTCATTTGAAAACTTATGGTTCACCAAATAGAAAGGGATGAGGATTGGATACATTACCATATTGGGGTTAACAGAGATATACATACCATGTGAAATATATAATCACCAAAGGCGTACGGAAGACCAGGAGAAGAATACTCAACATTCTGTCATAACCTAAATGGGAAAAGGATGCGAGGAAGAATAGATACACATATATGTGTGAAAGAACCACATCTTGCACACCAAGAAGAAACAAACCATTGTAATCAAATTTGCTGGGATAAAAAATAAAAAGTAAATTACAAATATGAACAAGAAGTAATGAGACATAAACTTAAAGGGCTTTTTCCTGGCACATTCCATTTTAATTTACAACCTAGAACACCACTTCCATTAAGGCTCTGTTTCCCTAGTAACCAAATTTGGTAAAGGAGAAATGCTGCCACCTTGTGGCCGTTTCCTGCAAGAGCAGCTTTAAAGTCACAGCTAATGGTCACTTAACATTCACAAGGACTCAGGGCTGTAAGGACACCTGCCCTAAAAAATTGTGCTGAAGTAGGGAATGGACAAAAAATTTCAAAACAGGCAAATGTTTCAAGAAGAGAATATGAACAGTTACGTTTTACTGACGCTCTTTTAAAAAAAAGGAAAATGGATAAAAGCTCAACCTCAGGGAGTGTTAGACCCATGCAATCTAATCTACAAAAAGTTTTCAACTTACACCAATCGACTGACCATCAGCAAAAAGTCTACGAACAATAAATGCTGAAGGGGTTTTAGAGAACTGTGAACCCTCTACCTGCTGTTGAGACGTAAAAGGGTAACAGCCAATAATGAGAATAGAAAGGAGCTGTGTTTAAAAGTAAAAATGGAGGTACCATTCAATCCAGCAGGCACACCATTGGACCTCTCACCTGAGAAGGCAAGAATCGAGAAGACACAGGCCGCAAAAGCTGCAGTGCAGCCTTATTCACAATAGCCAAGACCGTGAAGCAATCAAAATATCCAACAAGAGGTGAATGGATAAAGAAGAAGTGGTCCATGTACACAATGGAATATTAGCCATGGAAAACAATGAACCATTGCTCTCTGAGGCACCACAAATGACTCTGGAGATAATCATGAAACATGAGGTAAGTCGGAAAGCAAAAGACCTATATTCTATGATATCACTTATAGGCGTTATCTAATAACTGACACAAATGAACATATTTCCACAGAGAAAGACACTCACAGACTTAGAAAACAAACTATGCTCATCTAAAAGGAAAGGTGGGGGGAATGGATAAATTAAGATTAGTGTTACTATATGTATACAAACACATATTATATACATATCTCAAAACGACCGACCATATAGCAAGGGAGGTCTGCGGAACATTCTGTAACATTTTTACATGGAAGAGGATCTGTACTTGAATAGACATATATAATCTACAAATGAACCAGATTGTGTACACCTAGGACAAACAATATCTAAGCTTTACCACAATTAATAAATTTTTAAAACCAAGAAGAAATAATGAGACATAAACTTATGGGGGTTTCTCCATGCACATTCCAATGTAATTTACAACCTAGGAACAACGACTTCCAGAAAGGCTCTGCTGCCCTAGAAACCAGATTTGGGAATGGAGAAATGCTGCCTG